>NW_010250076.1:40093-57208 GCF_000690775.1 Eurypyga helias
TTTGATACCGACTCCTTTCTGAATAAAGTCTAGTCTAATAAAGTCTTGCATATTAAAACAGAGACTATACGGGATTGTGAAATCATGTGACAGATTGCTTTTGATGCTGTGCTTTCTATCCACTTCAGAGCAAATGACAACTCATTAAGACCTTGGAATTTGACTACTGAAATGTAAATAACTATGCAGGGGTTTTTTGTTTGCTTTCAGGCTCTCAAAATGTGTGTGCCTGCAAAATATAATGAACAGGTTCTGAGTGTGAAAAAAGAACAGGGACAACTGAAAGCATTGCTCATTCACCATAATAAAGTAGAATCCAGACAGTCTTAATTAGGTGTTGGGGTTTTTTTTGGGGGTGTTTTTTTTTTTTATAAACCCCAAGTAGAAATGGAATTTTATTTTTATTAGTGTGAGTTGCTCTCCTACACTAAACGGTTGTGGTTCAGGAGGATTAACTACACTTTGAAATTATTACTTAGTCTTTGGTCAAAGAAAGCTGTTTTAATGGAAACCTACTTTTTTTTTTTCTCTCCTCCTTTCTTCCCCTGTTACATGAAAAGCTGGTATTTTAGAAAAATACTCCAAGGATGAGAACATATAAGTTAACAATTCTTGATTTAACAATCTAAAATTACTTTCTTGAGTTTTGGGTTTTTTCCCCAAGGTCTTATTAAATGTGAGGATCTGTGTAGTTGACTTCTGCAGATGGAAATATTCTAAAAGGCTACACCTCAGTACTGGAAGTGTTTTCACTGCAGAATTATTGGGACTATACTCCTCACAGAAATCCCGCAGGAACTATCTGATGGGTGCTGCATTACATCTTCTGGAAATCTTAATTGCATTGAAATTTCTCATCCATATTTCTTGAAATGTAGATAATTTTGTTACCTGAAAGTGATTGATCTAGATTGAACTAGACCAATTAAGTGAACTCGAGAACTGGGATAACTAATCACACCATAGTCAATGCATGTAAATCAAGTGAAAATAAAAATCTACTATGCGTACCGACTTGTAAAAATATCTATGGAGTTAAATTCAGAGTATGCTAAAAAATTAATACATTTCTATTCTAGACTCGTTGGGTTAAAAACTGAATCTCCAAGTGCTGTATCAACAAGTACAAGTACTCCTCAGCCAGTTAATAATGTGGTCCACTACTTGGCATCTGCACTGCTTCAGATAGAACAAGGAATTGAGCGCAGGTTTCTCAAAGCACCTCTTGGTAAGCTGTCAGATTTGAAACTCTGTCTCTGATTTTGTAATAAACAAAAATGCAAAAAACCGCACCCCAAACCCAGTTGCTTTTGTACAACTGGGTGCTTTGTAGGGACGTGTGGGGAAAAGAACAAATAACTAACCTATTGGTGTATATATAGCATTGTAAACTTAGTGTTAGACGGTCAGTTTAGAAGGCCATAAATGATAAGGAAATATATATATATCTTGAGTGTCCTGATTTGTATGTATTAATTAAGTAACAGCATATTCTAAATACATGCCTATTTAACCTGAATCATTCAGCGATCTTGTTTATGTGGCCCTAGAATTATACGGATGCATTGGGAGACAAATTATACCCTTAAGCAGAAATAAGTGAACTTGCTGGGGGAAGACTCTAATTCAGGATTACTGATGAGGCCAGTGTATCATGCAACTATACAATGAGTTTCTTCTACGAGTTTTTTAAGTTATACAAATTTAAGCTCCTTTTTATACCATTTCTGTGAAAGCAGTATAGGTGTGGCTTATCTGGATCACTTTGTTCAGCAGTAACAGAATATTTATAGTAAAATATAGTAAAAATATACATTGCAAACTTTTGGATCCTCAGGTTTTGCATTTGGCTGTAAAATTTGGGAATAATAGGTTGTAAGAAAAACTTAAACCAAAGCACGATTACAGCTTGACTTGAACACACGTTACTTCCTTGAATTCCTCTGATGTGCTCTAGGGGTAAGAGAGGGGATCCAAAGGGGCAAGAGAGGGGATCCAAAGTGCACAAAATCACTTTGTTTTCCAGGGATCCCACAAGTATGGATTCCTTAGGATCCTTTCACAATTCAAAACTGTGGTTTTGTCTTGGGAAAGTATGTAAAGGTGGCTCATCCTTCCTGAGGCAGCTGTCTCAGCTAGGCTTCCCTTCCAGATGCCACACTGAGGACAAGATGTGCTTTGTGCTCGGCTGGGCTGCTTTACTTATCACCCACAAGGCTACAGAGTGGTTTACCAGCATGGCACATACCAGGGCTTCTTCAGAACACCAGCTGCTACACAGCCTATTAAACTGATCCTGTCTTCTGACAATGACTGTATACAAAATACAAATTTTGCTGCAGTAGTTTAAAATTAAATGCAGGTTTTAAACGTTAGTGTTTTGTGGCATAATTGACCTAAAACTGTTTCTGCATCTTGGCTGCTCCTGCATGGAGTCTGGTTTCTGAAGCTGCATTTGAGCTAGACTTGTGTCAGAGAGACTGACAGGCAGGCATGGGTTCCCTTCCACAAGCTTTTGTTATCAGTGTGATGACATCTAGAAGAGGGAAGTGCAACAAATGGTTGAGATGAAAGGGAGGAGTGTAGGAGTAGTTTAAACCCCAGCTGTTTAAAAACTTTACTTGGCTAAGTGTTTGGTTAACTCAAGTATGTCTTTCCTTTCCAAGCCTGGCAAGATACGGCTTATTTCCTGCTATATGGCTAGATTTACAACATGGGACAGTTAGTTGACAGTACATCTAGCATTTGTCAGACTTCTCTGCATGTGCAGGTTGTAAATACATTGTGCTTTGTATGCCTCTGTTTCCAAAATCTGAGAGTGTTTTATCAATGGCACCTTGCTGACAGCCGTAAGCCTACCACAGTGTGCCCTTAAGGGAAAAAACATGGCTATTAGTAGGTTATGGCCATAGATTGGGCATCCTGAGTTAGAGAAAAAAGGCTAAAGGAAGAAAAGTGTCCCTGAAGTATTGGAATTTTTTTAGCGATCTTCCTCTGTCTTTTTTTTTTTCAGTGGTCCCAACTCTGCCACAATCTAATGGTGGTTTGTGGTTTTGCCTGACCTTTTGATGATGGTGGGGTTTCTTGTGTGTGTTTAACTTTGGAATCCTGTATTCATTCCATACTATGTGATGAAGAATGTATATAAGGAAAGCAGTCTAATGTGATTTGCATGTCTTAAATCTCACGTTTACTTTATTGTGCCTGTGCATCTCTTCTGCTCTGAAGAATGGTACCACTGTAAGATTACTGTAATGTATAGAATAACCTACATGGCTGAGGGAGCAGGAAGTATCCCAGATCTCCTCTGCTCTGGCTTACTGCCCTAGCCATTAAGTGTCAGGTTCCCTCTTCCTTGCTTCATCTTCAGTGCCAAGTGTCTCATGTTTTTCAGCTGCATAATGGGCCGCTTTTAGCAGATGAGCCTGAATGAAGGCAAGACTTTAGTTTTGTTAACTAGAGAGCTCTTGGAGGAGCTGTGGCTTTGCGTGCTCCATAGTAAAGAAAGCTGAAAACACCTATTTGCGGATGACTTTGACTGCTAGGCAGTTAGTTTCATGAAAGGTGCTTTGACCTGGGGACTTCTGGACGTCACCAGAAGGCGCAACTGCGAGGTGTCAAGGAGACCTGTGTGTTTGAGAGGCATCGGGCAAACTTAGACACTTCAGCAGTCAAGCAGCAGTTCTGTTTGCAGCTCTTTCTGGATATAACTCCCCAGTGTTACTCGTTTAAAAAAACAGGAGTGTAAAATTTTGGGTTGTGGGGATTTTGGTTTTGTTTGCCTGTTCTTATGAAGATCATCGTGTCTGTACACTCATTTGTTTTCTAATGGGAGGGGATTTTTTACAGTTGTTCCAACTATTTAATGGAACAAAATACACAAAACGCCTGCATATCAGTTTCTCTAATGTTAAACCTGACAAACCCAACTTTTTAGGCCAGTTTAACTACCACTGAAGTAAAACATCGGAAGTCAAGCAAGTGCTAGGAGTTCTGTTTTGGTAGCAGTACAGGGGAACACTTTTGGTAAAAAGACTACCCCTGCATTTGTGCTTTAAACTAGCTGAACATGCCTTGTCTTTGTCATTACTTCAGTTGTTCCTTAACTGCAGTTTCTTTTCCCTCTCTCCCCCTCCTTCGTTGTGTTCCATTCCTATTAGGGAACAGAGTCCTATTTAAAAATTTTTAGTTTTCACTCTACTTACAGCTTCTAGCACTAAAGCCAGCGAAGTGACATTCACTGCAGTCATTGACAAGTTCATGCTGGTGGCATCCAGGGTGCAGGGCAGACAAAGGGATCCAGCACAGCAATTAAAGGACCAGCTGCTCCTCTTTGCACTGTTTTTTGTTCTGAGGCTCTATCAGGCTGCCAAGAGCTTTGCTGGAGATTCTGATAAGGTTAGAGTTGAGGTGCTTACCAAATAATCAAGTGGAAGAGAGCAATCAAGAGCAAGAATAGACTGATGCAGAAGATACTAATGCCAAAGGAGATCTAGTGAACCCCAGAAACAGCACCCTCTGCCTTGCAGAGCTGCTAGATGGCCACTACTCTTGTATGCATTTCTTAATTATGAACTGTGTATTAGGAATCCTTTCCTTACACATTAGCTATGAAAATTTGCTTTTTCTCCTTCAGTCTAGCCCCAAAGTAATACTTGGGAAGAATTACGTACAAAAAAGGGGGATGCAGTTTGCAGTACATGGTTTTCCTGCAAAAAATTCTGAGTTGAGATGTAAAAAAGTCCTTTTTTTTTATAGCTGTTTGATGGAATCTCTGAAGTGCCACTTTTCAGATAAAAAAACTGTTTGAGGGGGAAGAAATACAAGCATTTTTTATTGTGAATTTGCTTCCTCTTTTGGTATAAACTACTTGTTCTTACTTTTCAAAATACTTTGTGGTGGGGAAGTAGGTCTTATCATAGATGAATACATAGATGTGAAAATTGAGGTATAAAATTAAGTGATTTTGTTGCCCTGGAGTTTGAGGCAGCCACAAAAAAATAACCCTGTCTTCTGCTGCACTAGTGCAGGACTTCAGTCATTAAGTATCCTTCAGATTTCCATACAAAAGGTTGGATTCTAATTCATGGGAGCTTTGTGAGTGATCTTGGGAACCATTTACCGCCTTTTTAACTTGTGCCATGCACAACTTATGGGACAAAAAAAACCCAAACTGAAACAACCAACCAAAAAACCCAAAACCACCCCACAGCTTTTTCCCTCCTTTTTGCTTGTCTTTATTTTATTCCATCTTTCTAGATTTTGTTTTGGGTTTTTTTTTTTTCCTCCACTCCCAAAGCTGTTTCCTTTTCTGTTTATAATTGTCTTCCTCATAATAGCATTAGACATCTTCCAGCAGTGAACTGGGATAGGACTAGTAGATATGCATGCTTTGTTCTCATGCTTTCCTTACTTCCCTGTGGAGTTTCATGAGCAGTGACAGCAAGGATGAAAGTGGGCTTTTTTATGTTGAATAATTTTGTTTATTCTTCAGAGAAGGCAGTCAAAGATAGTACCTTGCATTTGGAGCAGATGAAGTTTACTATGGCTCTTACTTCCTGGGAGAGTAATTTCACCATTTTAATGCTCAAGAACACTACTTCAGAAAAATATCTTAAGTATGTTGTTCTGCATGGACAGACAAGCTATTTCTCTTGATCCTTAAGGACAGTGCCCATAAACCGACTATATTTTTGGGATGTTGGGAGATGTGTGGTAGTGTAGATCAGACAAGTTTTTTGCTGAGAGAGAAACCTGTGGTCACTAAGCTGCTCCTATAGCTGTTTGTACCAGAGATTGACGGAAAGGTAAGGGAGGGAAGGTTTAAGAGCTTTCAGTTTAAGTTTGTTTGTAGTGGGAGTCCAAGTAAACCTGGGATGTTTCCTCCATACATGTTATTCTCTTACTCTTCCTTGCCTACCTTTTTCCATGTGCATGTGTTGGGAACCACTGTTCTAGTTACACTTTTAGGCTGCATAAATATGGATTATAAAAATTAATTAAAAAAATATTCTGCCATGCTTCAAAAAGGTATTTGAAATAACGTTGTTAATTTAACACTAGGTAATGCAGAAGATGATGAAATGAACCACTGGGGGGATAAAAAGAGGAAGAGAGTGGAAGACAAGACTAGTCAGAGAGATGGTAAATTTTAAATGTTGCTTGTATTGCTAGCAATTAAAAAGTATTGAATATTTTATCTTTTTAAAAATTTTTTTTAAAATAATTTTCTAGACAGTTCCTTGTATTGGAGGAATGCATGGGTAGTAAAACAAATACAGCTCAATTTTTTTAATGTTGTTTTGTTTTAAAGTATCTCTGGTTGCAGAAAAAAGAACTGTATTTTCTTTTTATCACTTTAGGATAGAAATCCGCATGTTCACATAATCTTCCCTCCCTTCCCCCCTTTAATGCCCCTGTTTTTTTTGGATTTGAAGCTTTACAGCATTGTGCAACTGTGTATCCTTTCTAGAAATACTGAAACGGAAAACCCTTGCCTGAACTCAATTAGCTATTGATAGATGAGTGCATAGATCTGTCAAACAACTTCATTTGCATTGTAGCAAGGCTTGGAGGGCTTAGCTAACAGGGGTATCCCACTGCGCAGTGTAGAGCTGCTCAGACACAAAGAAAGAGGCTGTTTCGCCCTCCAAGTTAACAATATAAATAAGAAAGATGATGGATAGAAGAAAAAAGTGTTATTTTTACAAATTGGGATCTGAAACAGCAGGTGTTGTTTGGTGTGTTTCTTTCAGCAGTAGGATGTGCTGAAGCAGGTTCTGGACAGTATTTTCTGTCTCTGTGTTGCAACTGCTGATTTGCAGTACAAATATTTTGTTTTGTGATGAACTATATTGGTGAACCAATCCTGGCTAGAAATAACCACCAAAAAAAGCAATAATGCTTGAGCTGCCATTGTCAGCAAAAGAAATGCTTGCTGAACTATATATATACTTAACATGAAGTATGTTTTCCAGAGTTATAGTAAAAATCTGCATCAGAACTGAGAACTGAAGTGGGTCTCACATTAGAGTCTGTTGTCCTGACAAGCAATTTTAATTTTCTTCTTACTGAATTTTAAAAAATACATTGAATGCATTGAGAGACATACTGCAGTACTGTGAAAAGGTCCTTCTCCACTGTCCTTGGTAAGGCTGAACTGGAGACAAGAAACCTAAGGATGAAGTAATAGGAAATATTAGGAAATCTGGATTTGCATTTGCAGTTCAGAAGCGGCTATATTTTATTTATGAAGCTGTGTTGCCTGTTTATCTTCTGCATTCTCTCATTGTTTCTCTTACATTGCTTGCTGCTAATGCAAATGTATGCAAGATTAGGCAAATTCTGGCAGCTAGTTGATAAGAAGGCAGAATGACCTTGCCACGAGAGCAATTAATCTAATTTTTGTTCTTTCATTTTATTTGTTGTTAGATATTTCCTCTTCCTATTCCTGAGGAGAAATAATTTTGCAAACAGGTGGACCATGGGGCATGACTAGTGCAGCAAGCAAGGTGGCATTTTGTGCTGGGGTGCATCTTTAATCAGCTGGAGATCTCACAGTAATAACTGGACTATGATTTTTAGAAGGGAAATCTGTGGACATTTATATAATCAAAACTACCCCTATATTGTCTCTTCCTCTCTCTCAACCTTCTTGTTTTAAAATGCAATAAATAGCTTTTGACATTCATAAAGAAATTCTTTCCTGCTCATCAGCAGCAGTGCAGGGTATAATTTATACCTTCTTGTTTCTCTAGCTCCTGAAACAGCTCACATGTCTATAATTCCCAGATGTTCATTCCAATTTGGTACCGTCCCTTGGTATTCTATGTGTGTATTTGTGTGGCTGCTTTGGTGGCCTGGATTGCAAACCAAACTTGTTTGAAAATAAAATATAATTTCTTACCCCTGCTCCCCTCCCCTCTCATTTATTTCTAACTTAATTACAATCCCAGGTCTTACTTGGTTTGCAACTAGGTGTGTACCACAAGTTCATGTGTGCTACATGGCTTATAAAGTATCAAGACAACAGTTATATTTCAACCAGACCAGTCACCCAACCTAGTTAACCACACATAGTGCAGGTTCTTGTGAAGGCAGAGTGCAGGGCAGGAATAAAGCATTGACGCCTGAGGAGAGGGCTGAAAGAGAAAAAAAGACTATACTGGGGCAGGTGCAGGTAAGAAAATCCCTGTAAGATGGTTTTTCTTTGCCAGTAAAATCTCTGTTTAATGCCAGGTACTTTCTTTGAATGTAATATTTTGGGATCTCAAAACATACATACAAAGAAAAGTAAATCAGGAGTGTGATTTTTTTTTTATTTTTTATTTTTTTTTTTAGTCTTAGGTAATCGTTCATACTTTAAAAATTGAATCAAATTATTAGGTTTCCAGGTTGGCAACTGAGTAAGACTTAGGTCTTGCTCATATCCTATGTACGTGCAAGTTCTAGGTTTAAATGGTACTGAAGAGTAAAATCTTACGGCTTCAGCAGCTTGGAAATTAAGGAGGAAATAGTCAAGGCGAAGGTTACAACATTATCCTAGTTTACTACTGCTGTCTGTGTGAAAGTCAGAGCCTTACCTCATAGTCTGGAATAACCTGATGTTTGAAAAAGAATTTTGATCATTCTTCTTTTTCTCTTCTTTTTGTTTTTAATCTCCTTCTTTAATGAAGATGCTGGTGAAGGTGGACGGTCCTATAAAACAGTTTTGGATCGTTGGAGAGAGTCACTTCTTTCTTCTACCAGCTTGTCCCAAGTCTTCCTTCATCTGTCTACACTGGATCGAAGTGTTATCTGGTCAAAGTCCATCCTCAATGCTCGCTGTAAAGTGTGTCGAAAGAAAGGCGATGCAGAAAGCATGGTGCTGTGTGATGGCTGTGATCGAGGCTATCATACTTACTGTATCAGGCCCAAGCTGAAGGTACCTAAGGAAAAATAAGTGCTTCCCTTTCACACAAAACTTGAGTAGTTCTTAGGACATCATTACATATTATTAATGCTTCCTTCTTTTTTCCCTCCTGTTTCTAGGTCATTCCTGAAGGAGACTGGTTTTGTCCAGAGTGCCGACCAAAACAGCGCTCTAGACGCCTCTCCTCCAGACAGAGACCTGTGGAAAATGATGAAGAGACTGCTGAACGACTAGGAGATGGAGAAAAAGAGACAAACTATGATGAAATGGGGCAAAGTGAGGAAGCGCATTATGAAGAAGAGCAAGATGAGGAGGGTCAGTCTCAAGAGGAGGAAGACATAAGGTAAATAAACATTTGTTTAAGTGGTTTCCTACTGAAATATTGCAATTATTAGTCGGACTTATTGTTCACATAAGCACATATCTTGAAGATCTGGTCTGAAAATTGTTATTTAAAAAAAAAATCAGTTTGTTATGAATTTGGCTTTTACTGGTGGGTTTAATGTTAACAAAAGTTAGGTCCACTGGACTTTAGACTCACTTTTCATGATGAAAATTCCAGCCTTGGATGTATGGGTGAGATAGTCATTAGAGTTGCAGTTTTGGACAGTTACTGTTTGAATATAAAGCAGAGAGTGTTTCAAATAGAGATGATTTCCTGGAGAAAACCTGGAGGTTTTTTTGTCCAGTTTCAAATTTTGGAGGACTAGATCCATGCAATAAGAATTGGAACATTAGGGAAGACAAGGTCATCTGTTGGAGACTATGTGACACTGTGGGGACTTGAGGACTAATGCAATAACGCTTAAAAAAAACAACCCCACAAGCCCCACCACCACCAAAACCAACCAACCAAAAAACCCACCTAAGCTCCTAAATCCAGTGTGGTAATTTCAATGAAGTGATGGTTATGATACTCATGTCAGGAGCATAAAAGTTGAAGTTTTCTTTTTTGGTACAGTCTTTTGAATTGACTGAAGCAAGATTATTTGCAGGTCTGACAGTTGGGATTCAATAGTTGGAGAGGACTTTCATCTCCTTAGGATGTAAATGTGTATCTGGGATCTTCTTTCTCTTCTGTAACAGAAAGAGTCTTGACTATTAGTGTTAAACCCTGCTTAGAGCATAACTTTATTACTTAGTGGTTTAGAACTGCTGTTTGTTTATGTAGCTGATAATATTGTTCAAAAATCCTAGTAGTTACAGTTGCTGTGAGACTTGAAAAGTTGGTAGCTGGTGTTTCAGTTAATGCATTCACACTGCGAAAGCTGCAAGGATGATCAGAATTCTGAGGGTTTCCTTGAAGTACGTGTTCCACATAATATTGTTTTAAGAGACTTCAGAGCAATGTTTAAGATAATGATAAATGGATGATTGCATCAGCTTGAAATGGTTGGGATTTTTTTAAATGCTGAATTAGAAAACTGAGGGAAAAGAGAGGAATGGGGAGGAATGTAATTTTGGAATAAACAAACATAATTGTTCGCTTTTTGTAGCCCATCAAAGCAAGGAAGACCCCAGGTCAAGTTTCCATTAAAAATGAGAGCAGCCAAACTCAATAATCCATTCTCAAGTCGGAACAGCCAGCGTCAGGCAAGATATGCTTCTCGGGGTCAGCCAAACACCCCTAAGCAAACTGAGCCGTCATCTAAATTTACCAGAAGGGGTTTAAGAAATGTAAAATCAGCCTCTCCATCAGTGACAAAGCCTTCTTTAAGACTTAGTAGCCGGACCACTCGTCAGAGCCAAAGTTCATTGCAAGGAGATGTATTTGTGGAATTACTTGGTCCTCGAAGACGACGAAGAGGAAGAAAGAGTGCTGATGGCACACTAGAAAACAGTCCTTCCAATTCTCTCGGATTTAGAATTGTGGATAGCACAGACTCAAATGAACGGCTTAAGAAATATCCAGTTTCTGCTTCAAAGCTTTCTCTTCCTGTTACTGAACGCAAGAGAAGAGGCAGGAAACGGCAATCCACAGGTTAGACAAATGTGTCTGTCCAGAATGAAAACCATGTTCTGTTTCTTGCTAAAATATTTTTGTGGTAGAGCAAGGAGATGAGAAGTGGTGGTTGAAAGCATTTTTACCACTTCCAACAGAGCAGTTCCCTTCTTTTGCAGTTACAGAAATAAGCCTTAAAAGAAGATGATAGTCAGTCATCTAAAAAAAAAAAAAACTTAATTTGTTGAGGACATTTATCATACCCATATCTGAAATTTCATATTTGCACACAATATAGAGCAATTGCTATTAAGTGGATAGAAAATGTAAAAATGACATTTATTCCTCAACCCATGCAAATGTTTACTTATAGCTTTTATGATTCTCTTTTATTAAAGAGTTAATCAGTGAAGAACACAGATGCAGGCAAGGTGGTGAAACAGGGAACATGCACGTACATGAAACTGCTGCCAGAAGAAGTGTCCTCTATCTGGTATAGGGCCAACAGTGTCATTGCTTATTAAGCTAATACCAGTTGGTTGCTGGCTGGGGTTAAACCACAAAACAAGTATTTGATGGCAGGGAAATAATTGGAAAGCTACAATAACCTTTTAAAACAAAAAGGACCCAGTGTGAGACTGACAAGTGTAGTAGAAGTATGCCACACTCATACTCCAGTGTGGCAGCCTTGTATTCTACACTGTTGCTGTCCTTCACAACTGGCAGTTTCGGGGCTTATCCTCTAACCACCCTACTGACTACTCTTGAAAGCAGATAAAACCACACCTAATAGAGGTTTTGTGGAAGTAAAAGTTTTATAAGCAGGTGGTTTGTTCTGGTTTTCTCTAATGGGGCTTTCCTTTAGGTGTTTAATAAACTTTTAAAATTGAAATCAATGAAAAAATCCTTTCAAGAATGAATGCAGTGTAGAAGAATGGAGAAGGAACCCAGCTAAGTCCTGGTACTTAGCATTTTGTGCAGCGAGACATTTAGTGGTTGTAGTGTAGGATGTAGTATAGTTAATATCTGAAGCAAAACTAGTTGTACCCTGAAACTACAGTTTCAGTACCCAAGAATAATGGTGTTTCACATGTCTTTCTTTTTTTTCTTTTTTTTTTTTTTTAAATCTTACTAGTCAGGTTTTTATTTTTTATCTAGTGGGGTGTTGTTTTTTAATTCCAGAATCATCTCCTCAAGCCTCATTGAACAGGAGAAGTTCAGGACGTCAGGGAGGAGTCCACGAACTCTCAGCTTTTGAACAACTCGTAGTGGAACTTGTCCGACATGATGATAGCTGGCCTTTCATGAAACTGGTTTCCAAAATCCAGGTAACTGATTGAACTGTTGAATGCCTGAGAATCCTGTTTGCTGCAAGTAAAAACTTGGATTTTATAGCAGTGCCCAAACCAGGGGACCCAGCCAAGCAATGACATTCAGGAGAACTCTTGCATTTCAGCTCCAATATTTGGTGCTAGAAATAAATTTTCCAATTGATGTTACTGGGAAAAAAAAATAAATTTGCTGGCCATCAAGCACTTAATGTGAAATGCTTTGATTTGGAGAAAAAAAAATAAAAACAAGGAAATAATGCACAGGACTGCTGAAGATAATGTTATGGTTATTCATTTGTTGAATTCATCTTCAATTTATGCAAAGATATTTTCAGAACAGATCTGCAATAAAATAACAAGGTAGGAATAACTTCACTGATGTTAACTATAGTGGAGTTAAAAAGATGGTTTCTTAGCTTCGTTCTTAACTTAATTTCCAGCTTGTTTAGATTTTAAAATACTTGATGGTCAAGTGGGTACCCAAAGTACCCACTTTACAGGTGGGTTTACAGGTTCGTATTCCAATAAAAGTTCCCAAAGCACGTCTGCTTTTCTGTAGGCTGTGCTGGCTTGTTGATTGTAAGGCACTGTTGGAACTATCCTGCCTTAACAAAGTGTCTGTCATCTTCAAGCCCTCTGGAGCAACTGTGCACAGACGTTATTGCAGGATGTAGAGCTCAGTGTTTTAAAGTGCTCTATTAAAATTAGAAGTGATAGCAATTAAATGAAGGCTTGAAACTCAAAGGAGTGATTGTAATGATTAATGTGTCTGGAGAAAAAGAATGATGTGTAAACATGAATGAAAGATGTTAGCACAGAGAAGAAGAATTTTGAATGAAATGGAGGCTAGTGCCTACTAGAGTACAGAAATTACAATGGAAAGTACAAGAATCTAGCAAGTGTGAGGAAGCTTCTTAGGGAGGGATGGAGAATTCAACTTAATTTTGATTCTGAAAAGAAGCTGCTAGGAATTCAGTGCTTTCCAGTTTGCCTGAATCAATCTCTGTATAGTTCAGAAAGAAAAAGCCATACCTGAGTGACCCAAATCTTCTTCATCATGATAGAAATTTCACTTCAAGCTTTTTGCCAGTTTGAGGACAGTGTAAAGAATACACTGAATGATGAGTGCACAACAAGCCAGAAAGAGAAAATTACCTTTCTTTTTAGTACTTACATAAACAGCACTCCTAAAGGAAAAGGAATGAAAAATACATCAACTTAATTCTGTTTCTCTACTCTTTCTCTAGGTTCGTTTGTACGTTGCGCTTGATATAGTAAAGTTACAGGCCATAACCAAAAACTTGGGTTTAAAACACACATGACAATGCATATTGGTGGTTGTTCTTGTTAAAAAAGTAAAATTTAGCTCACATATCTTTCTCTTTTTTTTTTTTTTTTTTTTTCCCCTCCTCTCAGCGAGACCGAGTCACCCTAAGCTTGGTGCTTACCTGGAAGTCAAAATCTGTAACCCAAATGATCAGTGCCATTAAGTGGAGCATAGAACAGTAGTAGAGTAAAAATTGTCATTACTCATGCTTAAGGAGTTTTAACATTGTAATATGTTACAGGAAAATGAAAAGTTTTAAAGTCTTGGAAATATTTTTTGTCCTTGACAGATGGGAATAGCTGGAACACCATAATGCTTATCTGCTCATGTGATTTTTTTTTTTTTTCCTTAGTTGTTCACAGGGTATTTCGGTTAGGTTTATTGTTTGAATTTCTGACTAATGTTTCTTGTGGTCTGCCACTTCAGTGATATAAAAAATAGAAAAGCAATACCTGAAAATTAATACTCGGCTCAGGATATTAGTCCCAAACAACCACCTCCCTCTGTTTGTTTTGAAACAAAACCAAAATGCTTTCTTCAGTGTGTGATTTGCTTAATTTTTACATAGGCAGAACTTTGAGCTTCCTCCTTTTTTTTTTTTTTTAGGTTCCAGACTACTATGATATCATCAAAAAACCTATTGCCTTAAATATAATCCGTGAAAAAGTGAATAAATGTGAATATAAATTAGCATGTAAGTATCACTTACTGAAAGAGGTAATGAACCCTGTTCTCGCTCTTCCAATTCTTGTCCTAAAATAGAGCTGTGTCAGAAGATTAGAAAGCTGAAATTCTGTTTGATTTGGGGTTTTGTGGTGTTGTGTGGGGGGTGGGGTTTTTTTGTGCGTGGTTTTTTTTAAAGATCATTTACTAATATTAAATAAGATTATTTGTACATAGTTCTTCTACTAGCAAAATACATGATGTACAGATAGCTGAGAAACTGCTAGTAATTCCTCAAGCCTTTGATGTCAATGACACTAATGAAGTATTTAGAAAAGTTACTGTTGTTACTACTTAACTTGTATTTCTTTTATTGATAATCAGATAAATTTAAGACTGCTTACATGGCATTTCACTAACAAAATAATAGAAATTTGACACATATATAAAGACACTTCTGTGTTGCAGCCCTACATAGGATCACTGTAATTAAGTTGTGTCATACTACTTAATCACACTCATGACTTGAGACACGCTAAATTAATTTATTTACTTTTTATTTACTAGCTGAATTCATTGAAGATGTTGAGCTGATGTTTTCAAACTGCTTTGAATACAACCCTCGTAACACAAGTGAAGCAAAAGCTGGAACTAGACTTCAGGCTTTCTTCCACGTTCAGGCTCAAAAGCTTGGACTTCCAATCACATCTGGTAATGTGGACCATGCTGCTCCTGTGACAAAGAAGTCACGAATCTAACCTCTGCCTTCCAAAGGATTTTTTGAGGGAATACGTTAAGTTCATTAAAATGAATTTTTAAATCATGCAGTCGTCATACCTGTATAAAGCAATAACAGCTGTTTAACCACCTTGAAGTGTGGCCTGCACTATATTCTCAATGTAATATTAAGCACTCAGGAGAATGTAGGAAAGATTACCTTTGCTACAGTTTTATTCAGTATCTAATTTTGATAGATGTATTGAATACAGTACTGGTTTACAGAGGTTTTGTACATTTTTAATACGTTCATGTGTCCAGATATCTTCCAGAAGTACATTATTTTTTCCTGCATCAAATAACCTTGTTTCATCCTCTAGATTTTGTAGGACCTGTGGTATTGAGGGCTTTATCAACCCAGATAAAATCTGCTGTAGCACAGTTGAAGAAACTGTGTATTTTTAAAACTTGTTTCAACGTATCTTCTCAACACTACACATGAATGAGTACAACTGCATATTTTTTAAGTACTGTACCAGTGCTGGCTGGAGGTAGTCAGTCTAAGTTTATTAAGTAGATATTTATTTAGCATTCAAAGTAATTTGTGAATTTGTTTTGTATTTATAAAATTTGTACTTGGGGATTTAAAAAAAAAAAAATCCCATAACTTTAAAAAAATTTTTTTCTGGTGGGTTTTTGTTTTGGTTTGGGGTGTTTTTTTTGTTTTTATTTCCCTCTAACTTGATGATCAGTCAATAAATACCTTCCCCTGTCCCTGGCAATTCTTCTAGCAATGAGTAAATTTACAGGATAGTACTATAAGTTTCTACATTCAACTTTGGAAGTGTACAAATAAAATGACACATTTTTCAAAAGTATTTTGAGCTTCTGGCATTTCCTTTTGAGTTATACTGCTATGCCATCTTCCCCATGAATTTCTTAGGAGAAGTTGCTGGAGAGAAGACAGGAAAATTTTATTTCAATGTGAGTACGCCCCAGCATTTTCAGCAGCTGCAGGCAGTGTGATATGTGGTCTCAGAGTGATGCAAATGTTGATCACTATGTAAGGAGCAATGTAAGAAGTATGTGCACAAGTTGTATGGTTCTTTAGTTAGCATCTTTATTTCAACAGTGTAAAACCCCATAGCTTTGTTTGGCTGACCAGAGCAGCTTCTTTAAACTATCCTTATAGTCCTGAGTCTGTCCTTGATAACTATCCTTATCCCTGATAGTTTTACTTTAAGTATTTATTAACTTAAATCTATTAAACTCAGTTTGAGTCAGTAGCTTTAAAACCCTTTTAAAACCAGTTTTGCTTATGTGGAGGCATATATGCCATACACAGAGAAAACAGCGTGAAGCAGAGGTCTAGGGAGTAGGAGTGGAGATCGTAGAAAAACTGAAATACGCGGCTTGCTGCTACAGCGACTTTTCTCCCCATGCTTGTGCCAGCTCATGTTGTAGCATTGAGACCTGTATCTGCTACAGACCTGAACAATTACTTGCTCTGTCAGTGTGCATTTTCTTTGCTGCTGTAGTGTTTATCTTGCCTTTGAGGTGGCAAGAGTAGGCATTCGCTAGGGAATGGATGATGACAGGAGATTGATCAGCTTGAAGTGTTGGAAGTGGATGTAAGGACTGCAGATCCTGAGGGAACTAGCAGATGAGGTTGCTGGACCTCATATTCAATCCATCATATTCAAAAAGTCATGGCAGTCTGGTGAAGTTCTCACTGATTGGAAAAGGGGAAGCAACCTCCATCTTTAAAAGGGAAAAAAGGAAGTTCCAGGATACTCAGGCCAGTCAATCTCAACTCTGTGCCTGGCAAGATCATGGAGCACATCTTCCTGGAAACTGTGCTAAGGCACGCGGAGAATGAGGAGGTGATTGGTGACAGCCAGCATGGCTTCACCAAGGGCAGATTGTGCCAGATGAATATGGTGGCCTTCTATGATGGGGACATGACCTTGGTGGACAGAGGAAGGGCAGCTAGTGTCATCTACTTGGACTTGTGCAAAGCGTTTGTCACTGTCCCACACAACATCCTTGTCTATAATTGGAGAGGAATGGATTTGATGGATGGACCGCTCAGTGGATAAAGAACTGTCTGGATGGTTGCACTCAGAGAGTGGTGGTCAACTGTTCAGTGTCTGAGTGGACACCAGTGACAAGCAGTGTTCCTCAGGGGTTGGGACCAGAACTGTTCAATATCTTTGTCAGTGAC
>NW_010250077.1:0-227 GCF_000690775.1 Eurypyga helias
GTCTGTCCTCCCCGTGTCGCGGGGTCTCCCCGACATCCCCCACCCTGTTCCCACGGCTGGGGGGTGCCAGCATGGGACCCTGACTGGGCTCTCTGTCCGCAGGGAGCGAGGTGTCCCAGGAGAGCCTGCTCCTCCACGGCCCCTTCGCCCGGAAACCCAAGCGCATCCGCACTGCCTTCTCGCCGTCGCAGCTCCTGCGGCTGGGGCGGGGCGCGCCGGAGAACCAA
>NW_010250077.1:358-1672 GCF_000690775.1 Eurypyga helias
AGCTCGGCGTCGGGGACGGCACTGACCTCGCGCAGGGCTGGGGCTGTGCTCTGCAAAATCCCAGCTGGGTTCCTCCAGGAATCCTGCGTGGAAACGTGTCTTTGGGGTTGGTTTTATTTTGCCGCAGCGTTGAGTTGGTACGGTTGTCCCGGGCAGGGCGGGAGGCTGGGGATGCAGGTCCCGCCTCGCGCCACGCTCCGGGGTGGTTTTCCGGTGTTATTCTTTGCTTGTTTGGGATGTTTTCCCTGAGAGCAACATACGTTATTTAAAATCCAGTTAACAAAGGAGCAGCAGCACGCGAACCTTCCCCGGAGTGCCGGAAAAGCACGCCTCAGTCGTGCCGCTTCGGTGCGGCACGGCGGTGCCCGGGAGTCAGGGTGGGTGCAAAGATGAGCGCCCGCCGCGGGGCCTTTATTTCAGCTGCCACTTCCTGATTTTTAGAAAAGACATTTCACAGGCAAGCAGAAATGATGAGACCCAGGAGGACCGTAGGGATGAAAGGAAACGGAGAAGCATGCTGCGGTGCTGGGGGAAAATAAGGGAGTCGGGACTGATCATCTCTTGCGTGTCCAAGCCCGGTGTCCTGGCAAGCAGCTATTCCCAAATGCTCCGGGTGCACGTAGGCTATTTCCTGTCATATTCCGTGACTGAGTCGATGGAGAAAGTTTTCTCCAAATTCTGGCTAGGTAGTTTGGCCTATGTTCTGAATTAATTTAATTTTTATCCTTTAATTCAATTGGAAAATAAAGCTGGAGCTGTGGGTGTTCCCGGTACCCGCCTGGCTCATCCTTGCCGAGGCTCTGCCAAAGGAAAACTCCATCTCTGGAAGAGGGAAGTTACCGGGAGGAAAATGTCACTGTCAAAGGGTCAGTGGGAAACAAAGGGTGAGGATATTGGGGAAGATGACCGAGCCCACAAAATCCAGAGGCCGTTTGTATCCTGATGCGGATGCTATCCCGACCCCGCGCGGCTCGCAGGGCACGGCAGTAGCTGGCATCCCAGCTCGGGTCCTTTCCTTGCTGCTTCTGTCACCTCTCGGAGCTGAAAATGATGTTAAAAGTGGGGGAAAAAAACCCCAAACCCAAAGGTGGAAGAACAAACAGCAACTTGCCCAGGCGGAAAGGGCAGCTGCGGGATGCCCGAGGGGGAGCTCAGCGCCTCCCTCGGATTGTGCCTAAACGCAATAGTGCAGTTTATTGGGGAAAAAGCAGAGGCCTCTGTCCCTAAATCCGGGTGGAGATTTAGAGATGGAAAGAGGCAAACCAGATTTATTTTAATTTTTTTTTCTTTTAGTGCGCTGCAGCGTATTTTGTT
>NW_010250078.1:0-44421 GCF_000690775.1 Eurypyga helias
CCTGTTGCGTGGGTGTGCGGGCTGCGCACACTGCACACACGCGTACATCCACACGCTTGTCGCTGCCGCGCTCTCGTCCTGCAGTTGCTGAAAGCAACTGCTTCCTCACGGGTTCTACCCCAAATCCTCAAACCTTGACAACCGAGTACAAGGCCTCAAAACCAACTCAAGGGAGCTGCAAACGGCACCGAAACAACACACCGATCTGCCCTGAACCAAGTGTGGCTCCCTCCGCAGCTCTGCGGTCCAGGGGGAGGCAGAGGGGAGGGAGCAAGTGTGTGAAAAGGGGAAAAGAAAACTAATTAAATAAGCCAGTACAAGGGATGTGCAAAAGCAACGTCATGGCACGCTACAGGCAGACTCTCTTTCACGCACCCGCACGCACACAAAGCCCAAAAAATAAAATGCATCGATATGTCATCTTACAAGTGCTGATTGCCATTAAGGACACTCTTTTTCAGCTTAACAAGACAAAATAGTTTCTTAGATAAGAGTACTGGGAACATGCCTCTGAAGGTAGAAGTATGCAGTAGGTCACCTCTCGAAGATTTAATAAAGCAGCTTTCATGTCAATGCAATAAGTATACACACAGAGCCGTTTCCTACACCTCACTAACGATATGGTACAAGGGTTCGTTACCTCTTCGGTCTACGTTTTGCAGCAATGCATACCTGCTGGGTCTGTTGGGGTGTTTTTGGTACAGAACGTAACTGCCCTCAGACAGTTTCTGCCCTTTCTGTTAGTCCAAGGTAGGCAAGGAAGGAGTGTTTAGGTGAGGAGGCACCTCCCGGTGCAGTCTGAGGTCTGGGTGGATGGAATGTGAGATCGTAGTGGTTTTTGGGGAAAAACGTTGTTAAAGGAATAAGGTGGGCAAACTCTGAGTTCCAGTATTTATCAAAGCACAGGGAAGTGCCGTTGACGGCCAAGGCTTTCACTGCCACGTTTGGCTCTGCCCCGCCGCCCTGTGCGGCCGACAGAGCCACTGTTTGCAGAGCGTGGGAGGCAGACATCACGGAGAGGGGCGAGAGGAGGTTTCTGGAGCTGGTCACTGGTAGGAGTGGGCCGGCTTCCTTGGAGGCTGAATACTGGCCCTTCTTCTCCTCTTCGGAGCAGTCCCCGTTCTGGTGCTTCTTCACGTGGCGGCTGAAGACAAAAGGGTGGGTAGTCTTGAACAGGCACTCGTCGCAGCTGAAAGTCTGGCGTGGAGCATGCTTCAGTTTCTTGTGCAAGTTGAGATTGTCTTTGCGTTTGCAGCTGTAGCTGCACTGGTCACAGTGAAAAGGGCGCTCGCCGGTGTGGACGCGCACGTGCTCGATCAGCTTGTTGGCCGTCTTGGACAGGTAGCCACACTGGTCGCACTTGTAATGGTTGCCAAGGCGGTGTTCTCGGATGTGCACCTCCAGCTCCAGCTGATTCGCTTTCACTGTCTGGCAGATCCGACACTTGTACTCCATCTTGTAGTGGGTCTTCAGGTGGCACTCCATCGCTGCGGGGCGGTTGGTGGAGTAGATGCAGAACGGGCACCTGGCAACACAGCAAGGGGAGGCGGGGACAGAGAAAGAGGAAGTCACTCGGCTTGAAGACCTTCACTCCTGGTTCAACCCTGCCACTCAACCCTCTCTGACCTACTGAAGAGGAGAAAAGGCACCTGGTTCTCCCTGCAAAGCCTCTTTCGAGCGCTCGGTTCACCTTGACGCGTCTCTGCTTGGAGGAGGTTTGCCCACTGAAGGGCAGCAGAGCTCACGCGTTCCTGGGAACACACCGACTCACGCTGAAGGAGCATCCCTTTCACCTTCTGGCTTACCTGGGCGGGGAAGGTTCTGCCAAGCAGGCCGGGTGGTGCGGAGTGGGTGACTGATGCACAGGTGCTTTGTGTAACGACATTCCTAGTGTTTGCACGGAGTCCCTTTGGCCATTTTTTCCATTAGGAAGTGGTCTAAAGTGAGTGTTTACAGATGAGTATGAAAGCAGCTGTTTGAGTAAAGATGGAATAAACTTGTAATACCACATGTACAGCAAAAGCTTAGGAAATTCCTTTTATGTGACCTTGAACAATAAGCTTGCTGGGTATCCTGCCAGGAGCAGCCGAAAGCCAGTGTGTTCGGATGATTTGCAGGGATTCCCGTTTCTGGGAGATGAGCGAGCCATGCGCAAAGGGGGCGCGTGTTCGGCGCTGTTTGCCTACAGCCGCCTCTGCCACGGCAGGAACTGTTCCTGTGTGGGAACAGGATGTGGGCTCCGCTTACTCACAGCGGCAAGCGTCCGGACCGGGGTGGACGTGGCAAAGGGCCTTGCCTCTGGTTCCTGGACCAGGAAGGGCCAGGAAGACTGGAGGAGGGAATCTTAAAAGCTTGGAAGGAAGCCTGAGCTGCACAAGCCTGGGCACCAACAAACCCCCAACACAACCGCTTCTGCTTTGTGTAGCTGAGGAAGGGGGCGAGGACAGCTGCCTGCCAGGGATCTCTGCTGTCTCAAACACAGCCCGCCCCCCTCCAGATCTAACTGGTGAGCTGAACGGGCAGGGCTAGGTAAAAGATGCAACTGAGGCACCCGGCTACCGCCTTGCAGACACCTCCACCTGCCGCTGATCTGCGTTCCCCCGTCAGCAGGTCTGCAACTGCCTTCCAAGCATCTCGGAGTGTTGCTAAGCAGAGATCCTCCCTCTCCACGTGCGTTTTCCCTTGCCGCAGCTGGTTGCGCGTACGGGTTTAATATTAATCTGCTGGCTAATCGAGAGGCTTTTGAGCACAGGGAGAATACAGGAGGAGAAGGAGATGCTAAAACATCCGGACGCTTTTCCTGCTGCCCATCAAGTACTCTGATCCAGAGAGGGAGCCTGGCATCGAGGCTGCTAAGGTGATTAGCTCTATTGCAACAGAGGACTTGGCTGTCTATGCACACATACCTCTCCTGGGCTGGGTGCTCTCTGGATCAGAATCTCAGATTTTGACCTGGAGCTGGAGGAATCATGTGTTTTTCTCTTCCCCCACAGCAAACAGGAGACAGAAAAATACAATTTACTTAGATCTCTTCAGGCTCTTCTGGGTGCCTTAAAAAAAAAAAAAATCAGAGCTTTTTCTTAGGTGTAGCTTTCAAGGTACCCAATTATTATTAGAGTTTGGCAGGAATAATTTATGCAGACTGAGAAGCCCGTTCTGTCAGGAAGGTCTGAGTCATAGGTCATGGTTTTTCTTTGGTAAATAGAACAGATTCTGTGCAGCTTAAAGCCAAAGTGCATGAGACAACTGGTCTGTACATCCAAGGCAGACATCCCATGGTTCTGGCACACTACTTGTTTCTCAATCTGGTCGTCTTCCCAGATCCAGTCATCACATCTCAAGTGACCACAGATCCCAGATCATGGAACTGCTGAGCGGGAGACCAGACGCCGCCTGGCAAACAGAACCAGTTCTCAAACACTGACAGAGCTGCTCCGCGGTAACGTTAAACCTGGCGTGCTTGTCACCTGACAGTTACAGTGCACTGAACGCATTAGTGTGCTTAGCGAGAGCAACAGAAGCAGGGAGTCCTGTGCTGAACCCTAGCTGGGCTCAAAGTGGTTCTGGCCTCCTTTCCTGCAGCAGCTGGAACAGAGACCAGGGATGTGCATCTTGCAAAATGTCACACTGCCCGCCCACAGAGAGCAAGCATATGGCCCGGCAGTCGCTCCTTCCCTCAGGGGTCCAGCTGTGACAGCTCATTCCCTAGAAACACTGCTCTGCACCAACAGACCTTAAAGGACACCACCTGAGGCAAAGCCAAAGGGCTTTTTTTCTGAAAAGAACATTATTAGGCATTATTTTATACACTAGTGGGGCACACCAAGCAAAGCAGAAAGCATGACAATTGGTAATTCTAGGAGAGGACTGCCTTTGTGCCGGAGTCCACAAAGGTATAACCTGTAGGGTTATAACTTCATACCCTGTTGCAGAGACCGCACAGGGTTAGTTTCTCAGAGCCAGGTGCAGAGCAGCACCAGTACTGTGTGCTCTCCTTCACTCTGACACCTTGAAGAACCCCCAGCCAGGTGCTGGTTTGCCAACACCCCTGTGTAGAGCTGCCTCACCCTCTGTAGGACCCACCACATACTGTCTCCTGTTTGCCTCGAAAAGGGAAAGGAGCACAGTTGTTACAGCTCCAAGAGCAGTGGGTACCGCATCTGCTGCTAGGCTGCCGGCCTGCTGCAAGGATGAAGTCTGCGCTGAAGGACTGGGCTCAGCTCACCTAAGTAAAAGGAAGCCCCAGATCTGGAATATCAGACATTTAACTAACCCTTCCTAACGGACTTCCTTTTGTCCTATCCCCACAGTATTAGAGGTGCTTAACACAGTAAAAGTTTGTGTACTTGCTTTCCTTACTTGAGCCCACCGGTGGGGACTGTGTGGCATTTCTTGTGCTCCAGCAACTGTTCGGGTGTCTTCATGAACTTGTGGCACACGTCACACTCGAACATCCGTGTGATAAGGTGGATTTGCAGGTGACGCTCAAACATATTCTTTGTTTTGCAGACGAAGTTACAGAAAACACATTCAAAGCCTGAAAAATAAAGTGGGAACATGTATCCTTCACCTTGTGGCCAGATAGGCTGCGCAGAAGGTGACGTTTGTGGTTGTTGAGCAGTGTTTTACCTTTCTCGGACTTCTCTTCAGTGTTCACTGAGGTCTGGCTTCCAGGCACTACAGAAATGACTAGCAGGTTGTTTGAACCCTTGGTTTTGGGGGTTACTTCTGCATCTTCTTTGCTGTTGGCAGAGTCACTCAGTGCTGACAGTGAAGATGAAGACGGACTGTTAGAGTCACTGGGTGTCTTCCTCTCTTCAGCTGGAAAACAAGAATAAAGAGCAGAAACTAGTACAGCGGATCAGGTGGAATCTCAATGATCTGGTTTTCAAGTTCAGCAAAAATATTCATATTCAATGTTAATTCAAAAATGCTTATAAATAACTCTGAAATTAATTAACCTGTTACGCAATCGTAGTTGTACCTTCTTCCTTTTTATCAGAGTTTACATCTGCACATCTCTCAGTTTATCCTACAACTGAGTCTGCCTGTAATGGTCAGAAAGCATGGAGCTCTACCTTGTTACCAGGCTGAAAAAATCCCAAGAAAACACTTGGATTGGCTCAGAGTTCAAAACCAATGAAGAACTTGTCACTTAGAAAGGAAACGGAGCTCCTGTGGGTTGGGGGTGCACAAACCAAAAGTGCCCACTGGTCCAAGCTAAACTTCCCCACCTTCCCATTTATGTGGGTCCAATGAGTAAATCTGGGAGGAAGGGCAAAGGAGAATAATCTCACTCACTGCACTGAGGATCATCCTTAGGAATGATTGTAAGAGACAATGGCGTGGTCTCAAGATTTATCTGTTTTTATTAGGACCTTTTATTGAAGAAGATTAATTATGATTTAACTGGGTCTAAAGCTGAAGCCCACCAGCCTTTCCTGCTGTGTGCCACAGAGGTACGAAGTTTCGCTCCCAAAGCCCGTCACAGGCTGGGAATGAACCAGAGCGAGAGTCCTCCTGCGAGAACTGCCGTGAACCAGTGAGGCCGGGCTGGGCCAACGGCGACCTGTGTCTCACTTCAGCCCGAGCCGTGTTAAAGAGAGACTTCACTGAAACTTCGTATTTTCTGTGTGCTGAAGTCCCCCGATCAAGGCCTCTGCAAGCACCGGTGCCTAGCTCCGAGATAAAAATGCGGGAATGCGCTACTGAAATCTGATGAGCAGAGCTGTCAATAGGGAGGGCGACTGAGATACCGTATAGAAGGATTCGCGGGCCCTGTCACAGAAATGGAGTGGAATTTAATAGCACAGAGTACACAGTTATGAGCTGAAGGGCCAGTAAGAAGAATTTTTGCTACAAACGAGGAGTGCTTAAGTTGGAAACAGTCGAGGAAAACTGAAGAGGAATTTGAGCAGAACACGGGATGAACACGAGCAATCGGTGTGGGGGAGCCTTCAAGGAAGGTAAATACAATCACTGAACGTTGCTGTGTGAGCTGTTCCCGGCGGCTGCTGCTGTCTTACATGGCCACCGCTTCGTTTCACTGTGTCCAGCCCGTGTCGAACGCAGCGTTCTACCGAAACCACGTGCCGCGAGGGACTGGTACCGTGAGAGAACGGTGTGTCTCGTAAGAACGGGCTCAACGTACATCTAGAGGGGAGAGGGTTGTGAACACACTAAGGGAAGAAACTGTGGAAGGAAGGAAGAAAGGCAGGTGGAGGGAGCGAGAGGTGGACTGCAGTTGCAGATAAAGGACGGTCTGGCACCAGAACAAGTATGTGTGTTCGGCGTTATCACTAAGACACACGCTGGGGAGTCTAAAAAGGTCCCTAATCTTTAATGCAGGAAGATCTGCAGCTGCCTGTCTGTAGAAGTAGCTGGTTTAAAACAATTATACTTGTTTGAAGACATATGCCAGCATCCTTACCACCAGGCCTGTTCTGACCCGGTAACATTGCAGGATAAGGGACTGGAAACCAGTGACTCAGAAAATCCAGAATATTCTTTACTCCCAGCATTTGCTGTTATGTGTAGGCATTTGGCTGCCTTGCCAGCTTTTCAATGGCTCACTTGGATGAGGAAGGAAGAACATGGGGGGGTTTGTCTTTGAAGGTACAGCAGAGCAGAATTCAGCTCTGAGCAATGATGCAAGCTTGTCACCTGGCTATGGGTGGCCTTCCTCATTTGCCTTGATTTCCTATATATGAAGAGGAGTTGGATGCAAACAACTCGAAGAGCACGGAGTGGTGCAGAGAGCTGTGCTGGCGTGAAATCCCTTGAGAGCTTCCCAGTAGTTTGTATTTCTGTAGTTACATTTAGCTCTGTGAGCACAAACAACTGCATCCTTCTATCCCTTCTCCACCCCTCCCTATTTTCCCCATTTTATTCCTGGTAGGACAGGAAAAGCAACTTAGCAATGGAAAAACTGCGCTGGATGCAATTCAGTTTCAGTACTGTCAACACAATTGTTAGCAGTTTATGGAAGCAAAATGCTTCTGCCCCGTGTTATGAGAGAAATTAATTAACAGGATTATAATTTTTTTGTCCTTAATTTGTGCCAGACTTCATTAGCTGGACTAAGCATATGGAGCTTGTTTGAAAACTGCTATTGCTCTTTGGCCATTAAGTGAACAGGACCAGGGAGAGAGCATGGCTCGTTCTGTTATTTAACGTAAAGCTGCATTTCTGGTGCTGCTGAATCCCGATGTCAACTAAGTATCAGCCTGAGAGTGCAAGCGGATAGGTGGCGGAGGCAAACACACCGAGGAGCGAAGCTCGGGCTGCTGCGCATTTCAGCCGTGGAGCTGGGTACGCGCAGGCAGCACTCAAAGTCACCTTATCCTCCCTGAAGTCAAACCAGGGTGGTGACGAAACAGTAAGCCCGCCAGAGAAACGAAGTATGCCGACCTCAACAGGGGAGGGGATTTGGGGGATAAGGGGAAGAGGAAGAAGGAGGGCTGAGTAGTCCTTCATTTATCTCCCTAGGCTTGAAAATTGATCTGCACTACGAGATTATTTGCCTGGCTGGAGTCCAATTCACTTACTGTGAGAGATCAGGCCTTAATTAGCAAGCGTTTCCGTGAAAGTAGAGCGCTAATGGGAAGTGTGAAGGTTGCGCCTAAAAAGCAAGGAAGAGAGAGATGACTGCAGCTGGGAGAGAGGGATCATCACCTGTGTGCTTGCTGTTGACATGAGCCTTCATTTCTGCCTCTTCCATAGTGACAAAATCGCACGCCGTGCAGCAAATGGAGAACATCCACTGCTCTTTATCCACATGGAGGGACATATGACTGACAAACTGGACATTCATCTCCGTCTCAAACCCACACACATGACAGCTGCGGGCAGAAGGGAATTGAAGAGTAAGAAACACGAAGAAACACGCCACAAACAGAAGCATATTGCCTTTCCCTGAGTTTGCAAGAAAAAACTCCTCACTGCACAGATTTCTCCTCTTCCTCACCATTGAACCCTCGCTGCAAAATCCTTCTGCCTGCTGAAAAAAAGCCAACGTGATTAAGGGCAGGCACACTGCAGCAGTCCTGTACATGCTATAATGACGCCGAATAATCATAAAGTTAATTAAAAACTACAGATTCCAGATGCTGCGCATCACCTAGCTGATTCCTTTGGGCAACGAGAGGCACTGCAGCTTTGCCAAGATGTTTAGTACGGCTGATACACTGACAAACTGAGAGCTTGCTGCACACTCCAGGAGTTATTTTCAAGCCCTGGAATGCTTCCCATGCCAAACTGGGATCTTGTGCAAAACGGCCTGGCAGTTTCAGTGTAAGCAAGTAAAAATGGGTTCAAACATTTCTTATGCTTGACTGGAAAACAGCAGTCAGCAGCTATGCAAATAATTAGCAGGGATACGGATTTCACAGCCACTGCATAAACACAGCGATACTAGGAGGCAGTGGAAAGGACCCTTTAATTTAACTTCCTTTGCAGAGTCCTCCTCTTGCTTTGATTAGGCCATTAACATTTAAAACAAGCCCAAAACATTTAAAACCGTGTATACTCTAGGGCACAGTTTTGCTTTCCCTGGGGGACAGAGCAGATAATCTAATCCAGCAGGTCTATTTATTTCTTACTTCTATGATTTTGTAATTAAATCTGCTCTTGGCACTTTGACTAAAAGTAAGAGCGATTCTGTGATCTGCTTGGCTACTGAAGCACGTATCACGGTTTGCAGAGCATCCAACAGCGCATACGACGAGGAGAACGTCCAAATACCCGTTATATCTGGGCAATTCCTTTTAATTTTTCAGGCAAATTCTCCTAAAGGTTTTCTTTCTTTCCTCCTGTTGGTCGCTGGATGTACATACCTCTAGCGAATGGGGGAAAGGCGTGCATCGGTATAAAGATTCTTACTACGCTTTCCTGTTTGACTTCATAGGTTTGGCTGAAAACAAGGAGCTGTCAGAGGCAACCGGCAGCCCAGTGCTTCAGATTTGCCACGAGTCCGCGTACACGATAGGCCGTTTCCAAACACAAAACTTAAAGGAGCACTGCGTAAAAAGTTAAAGAGGCTTCTACGAGCCCATCTGCCTCACAAAGCTGTTTAAAAAATCCACCCCACACCAAACCCCAGGGTCTTTCCCAGCGGCTCGCCAAGTCCAACAGCACGAGGCAGGCAGCTCAGTTTTGCTGCTTAGCCAGACTTGGATACGGGCAAGACAGATCCTTCCGTTGGAGTTCCACCCTGGAACACCAGAAGGGTGGCCCTGCATCACATCCTTAGCGGGCAGATAAGACATTCAGACTCCAGGCTCTGGCGCACAGCCCCTGTCCGGGTCCTCACCTGTAGTAGTAAGGGTGCTTCTTTCCATCGCTGCCGTCAGCAGTGACAGCGCTGACAATGTCCTCAGTGTCGGTACTCACCAGCTTCACCGAATGGACGGTCAGGTGCTGGTTCAGATTAGCACGGCACTTCGCAGCGTAGGGGCACAAGTGGCATTTGTACTTTCTCTCTTCTGAAAAAGAAGCAGGAAACCTTAAACGCATACTTCATTTTGGAGCAAGCTATGTGTAAAGCTGCCAACGGCCAGGTATGCATTCCTTTGGGTCTCTCCGAGCAGCTTTCAGAAGGAGGCACTTTGGAAGCTCGACATCCTGGAGTTCACAGCAACTACTCAGACAAAAGAATAATTTGGAGGTAGTTTAGGGCTCGATTTTTTAACCTGCTCTACCATTTGTAATCAGATGATATAAAACTTCAGAAACTGGAAAACTGGGCTAACTGCTGCTCTGAGAGCTGCAGCAGAGCCAGTAGAGAAACAGGTCAATAATCTACAACTACTACCATCACCGAGCATCTTTTATTTGATTTTTGGGCCCAGTTATTCTTGAGGTTGCCCATGTGATCACTTGCAGAGAGTTGATGGTTGATGATTTTATATTAAAATCTGAGGGTGGAGTGGAAAGGGAACGCTGTATCATTAGGTCAGTTCCGAGCACAGACTAATGAAAATACTCAACAGTTGAAGAAGTTAAGAGAAATTCATCATGAATTTCTGATGCCTCGTGAGTTAATTTAAAATAAAAATGATTTTATTTTAAATTAGATCAGGAGATACCAGAAATTATTTAAAATAAAACCAATTTTATTATGAATTAAATATTTCTAAATCCTGGCAGCACATTTTTTGCACATGCCAGGCTTTATTTTGCCAAGAGTTGATTAAAATAACCCAACATTACATCAGCTTTTGCAACCTTTCCCTTTAAGGAGCTGCTGCTCTAGATCTGAAATACAGTGCTACAAGCGTTAGGGAAAAGGCATTCCGTAGAGCAGCTTAGGACTAAGAAAACCCCGTGTACGCCACGGAATGGAGCATTTGAACTTTGTCAGCATGGCTCTGCTAGATGAGACAAGGTAGGCTGGCATTATGCCAACAGTATTTTTCAGCACTGCATCAGAAATTCATGCTTTCGAGTTTTATTTTGCGCCGTACACCTCAGCAGGCTGACAAGGGGCATCTTCCACATAAAAACTCTGTTAGTCGATTTGAAGCTGATTCACTTGTAGAAAGTTGGTAAGGGGTAGAAGAGCCCCTGTTCCTCTCAGAAGAACCGGATGATGAGAGCAAAGATGAATGACAGACATCAAATCCTTTCAGTTTCACCAGATCTGAAACACCAAGGCCAAACTTTTTGTTGTTCAGCGACATTTAAAAAGCTCATCAGGTGACTGTGAGAAATGCTGTGCCTTCTCTTCCGCACTCCACTAACAGGCTTGGTTAACCAGTTGGTATCTGCAGGCTGGTCTACGCAACCTGGACAAACTTGAGTTTACACATTTTGTAAAGGTAAATTACAAGGAGGCTGTAAAGAAACAACATACTAGTAAACTCCCTGAACACCACTCTGACATTGTCCTGTTTCTGTGCTTGGCTCTGCTCCAGGTGCGAGGAGCTGAGGATGGCCCAGACACCCTTCTGTTTGTCTTCTTCCCCATAACGAACACACAGATTTCCTCAGGGCTGTAACAACCAACCACAAAGCGCCGGCTTACCTGTGTGCAGCGAGAGATGCCGGGACAGAGTCTGTTGTCGACCGAACACTTTTCCACACACGTCACAGGGGAAGAGCTGGTCGTTAAATTTCCAAGACGGCAATCCGTTTCCCACCTCCAGCCCCAGCTTTTCGGTCTCTACGCCAAAAAACACATAAACAGAAGGTGGTATTTTAAGAACTCTGAAGACTTGCAGATTCCATTCAGTAGAGTCCTGTAGGTGTCGTGTAAAATGCAACACCTCAGCTACATGCTGTGTGATCTGGCACGCGAGTTCATCTAAAAAGGAAACTCCCAATGATGGAAAGGAAATTAATCTTTCACTCAGCATCTATCAGCCATACTTCAAAGCAGAACACTGTCAAAGTGGCCTGAACACAGTCAAAGACTTGAACCAGATTATGTAAAGAGAGAAAGTCAAGAGTGAGCAGGGGAAGGCCTTAATTCTGGTTTTGTGGAGAGACCACTCCTTTGGCTTTTCCAATCACCTACCTTTGCTAAATGCAAGAAGGCCTGGTCTGAGATAGCAGTCCATTTTACACTGGATTATTATTCATGGCTGAAGGGAGATTCCCAAATCTTTTCTACTGATGCAGGAATTTTTGCTACATGCGCAGTCTCACATTGAAAGAGAACAGAAGATTGCTCAGAAAAATGTTAAACCAAGAGGACACTGCATGCCCATGAGTGGGTGGCGTCCAGGACAGCACTTGCTGCCCTCAGGCATCAAAATCCCCAGCAGCTTAGATGGCCATTCATTGAAAAACAGACCCAGAGTGAGCCATTACCTTTAAAGAAGTGTTTTGAATTATTTCAGGAACAGAGAGAGTCTGTCATACAAAACAAAACAAAACAAAACCCAAACAAACAACCTCTCCACAAAGCATAAAACACAGATTTGAAGGCACTCTGTAAGCAAGTGGAGAGAAAAGAACTGGGAATGCAGAAGAGAAAAAAAGGCACTGCTTCCAGGAGTTAAAAGCATGGCCAGTTTTGATCTGGACAGAAGCGAGCAGAGATCCAATGGAGACTGGGGATAGCAGTGATAGCACTGAGCTCGGTAACACAAGCAGCAACAGCAAGCCTTGTGTAAAGAAATATTGTCTGCTGGGGTCCTGTTGCCTGAGGAGAAGGGATTGCTGCTGTACGAGGTGCACAAAACTTCAAGGGTACTTGGCAGCTTTCCAAATAGAAGCTGGTGGTGAGGGGCTTGGTTTAAGACTTACTTCTGGTAAAAGACCTGCTTCCACTGGAATGAAAGATGCAACACAGAATCACAGAATGGTTTGGGCTGGAAGGGACGTTAAAGACCATCTAGTTCCAACCCCCTGCATGGGCAGGGACACCTTCCACTAGACCAGGTTGCTCAAAGCCTCATCCAGCCTGGCTTTGAACACTTCCAGGGATGGGGCATCCACAGCTTCTCTGGGCAACCTGTTCCAGTGCCTCACCACCCTCTCCGTGAGGAATTTCTCCCTGACGTGCATGCAGAGCACCTTTCTCTAACCTGGCACCACCTGTGGGATAGCTGCCCAGAACTAGCTCTGCCAGTGCCCGTGTGCACGCCACGATGGAGGAAAACCATGTGGCTGGGATTTTCAGGTAAACGGGAGGAGCTGAGGACAGGAGTACAGAAACAGCTTAGTAAGCATAAGTTACTATCGTGGAAGATGGCACAAACCAGCAAAATCTTCATCCAATGAAGCACTAGGGAGTAAACACCTCCCTTGTACAGGCAACCCCTCACCAAGAGAGTCACCTACCACAGCAAATCCGACTGCGGCATCGTAAAGGCTCTTTCCTTCACAGGTAGAGTTTGGCCCCACTGTGGTTTAGGCAAAGGGCCGTCCAATACTGTAGTTAATTTATGCAATGATACAAGCAAGACCTCATCTGGGGCAGAGATCCCATATAGCAATCTCCGCAAGTTTAGGGATGGACATACTTGCCAGCCCCTTCTCAGCTGCTCTTACTTTCTCCCATGACCCTGTAATACGTACAATATTCAGCACGCCAGAGGAATTATGAGGCACCTCACAGTGCTACGACCCAACAACACGTTTTTCTTAAAAGAATATCTAGTTGGAGAACAGGCTCTGCCTATTCAAACAGTCATTTTGTGAAACTGAAAAGGAAGGACCCCCCCATGCCCTAGGGGCTGTAAGTGACCCATAACCTCCAAGAACTTCAGTAAGGGATAATTCTTTTTGTTACTACCTTTGAGTTCAAAACAATGGAAAAATCAGGCTCTGTACTAAGGCTACAGATAATTTAGCAGAGCTTTCTGAGTACATTATCAAAACAGTGCCTCAAAAGAGGAATCTGGTAACAATTATAAGAGAAGGTCACAAGGGTGTAGGTTGCTTCAATATGATCACAACAAAAATGAATTAATTGGGACACATACCAAACAAGCAGTCTGAATTAAGTAAATAAGTCTCTTAACAATTCACTTCAGCATTAGTCATCACCTCCCTTTTACCTCTTGAGAAGAAAAAAAATACTCACTTCCCTATGTTGGATTTATAGCTGTTGGTTCTGGGGAACTCACGGGAAGCTGGAAAATATCAACTCACTGATTGGTGAAAGCTTGTCCCTTGCAGAACAGCTGTGTATTTTTCATGGATGCAGAAGAGGATGCACTGTAGATGTTTACAAAGTACTTCCAATTTGCTTTAAAGATCTATCCCTGGAGTCCTAACGACAGCGCTGCTTTCTCCTTTCGACTGAATCTTCTCTCCATAGCCAAGTGATTTTTCTATTCAGTAAGCTTCTCAGCTTGTTCATGGCAAACCACAGTTGGTTTCTGGTGCAACAGGAGCCTCCTCACATCATGGAAGATTTCTCATCTCCAAGGGAAACCACCTGCTTCCACCCACCTTATCCTCTGGGCAGCTTTGTCTGCAGGCTGGAAAGGGGAGCTCTGTGCCCATACAGTGGTGCTGAAATCTTCCCAGAACATACCCAGCAACTGACCTGAAGAATCAGGTTAGTCAACATCCCACTTCAATCCTTGGTCTCTAATTAATGCTGGGGAATGGTGTTTTCTGCAGAGTCAGTACAAGTCCAGTGACTCCGAGACCACAATGCTGGTCTGTGCCCAGTGTTCTCTGTGTGCCCCAAAGCACTCTACCAAGACAGTCAGCGTCGTTAGGCTTTTAGGAACACCTTACACAGTGGGCAGGAAGAAGATGGGCTGAGACCAACTAATGTTAAATGATAAATCACCACTGTGAGAGGTGTCCCGCAGACATCCATCTTTCACAATGGCATCCCTATACTAAAATGAAGGGAACCAAAAAAAAAAAAAGGAAAAAAAGGACTTGATACAAGATTTTTGCTTTAAACGAATACTCCACAGCAAATTCCAAAACTTCTGTGTTAGACAAGCATTCATGACAAAATAATATTGAAGTTACTGAGTAAGTAATAGACTACATTTCTGTATGGGTTTTGGAGTTCAAAACAAAATGGTAAAAGGGAAGGCCTCCAAGTTCTCCAGAACATCATGAAAGAGTAATAGAAGATTAAGACTCAGTGTATTACAGGCTAGGAATAAAATTATTTTGAAATCATTTTGCATAGAAGTCTTAAGTGCTAAAAAATTTATGTAAAGGTAAAAACTTTCAATAAAATCTAGTGAAGTAAAGGACATCCTTCCTGCCCTTCTGTGTCACCTGCTATCATTTCCTTACTGACCCCAAGCCAACTTCATACCGAGTAGCTGTGTAAAGCTGATCCTCCAAGGCGGGAGTAGAAACTGCCGTAACTGTCACCATCTGTATTTTCCCCTGAGGTGAGGATAAGGTGGACAACAACTGCAGAAATATTGTTCTGTCCCTCTTCTTTCCCCTCCAAATAGATTAATTTCTGGCAAACAAAGCCCAGCAGCTTGAGAGAGTTACCATTTACCCCTTTCCTAAGCTGCTGGCCTTAATTCTGCACACACTTGTATTTTCAGTTTTCACATCTAGTGATTAATTTTTTTTATCTTACCCTCAAACTGGTAATATAGAGGGTGCATTAACCACCCCTTCTGAAACACCCTGAGCCTGACTTTTGTGAAGAAACGCTGAGAGAGGATGCCGTATCTGGTTGAAGGTGTAACCGAAGAAGAGAACCAAGTGTGACCTGAATACATAAGTGACTGTCGGGAGTCACCAGATCAGCCTTGTGACTGCTAGTAGCACTCACGCACAGAAAGTTCCCCAGGGACTGGCTTTGGACTCTGATACCTGGTACTTTACTTATTTCCTTTTACGTAGCTTACGTATTCTTCAATTACCTCTTCACAGTGCTTTGTACTGCATTATGTTTTAATGCTGTTCAGTGCAAAGGCTACCTTTCGATCTTTCTACTAATGACTGAAAGAAGTCACTATTTGAGAAGGACAAAGCTAAGAAAACAAACACAAAGTATGCTGAAGTGTCATTCAAAGACGGTAAATTCATATTTATAACCTTTGCTAGTTCACCGTCCGCTCTCACATCCTATAACTGGTTCAAACAGCTGCTTCTCTGTTTCATCTTCCTACCTCCGTAGACCTCGGAAGCAACAAAATCCACAAGGGCAGATCTTTATGGCCACACGGAATCCTATAGATATAAATTAAATAGACTGTCCTTCACAATAAGTATTCCTTCAAGAGGTGGAAGTGAGAGGTGCTGATGAGTCTTAACGAGGAAGGTCAAAATCTATTCTCTCTCCATTCTTCTGGAAGCATACGGTGTATTCATACTTTGGGTTACTCAGTTTGACACCACCCAGATGGTCAAGAAATCGGGTAAGTAATTTTGAAAATAAATGGACAGAAATCTGGTGAAGGGAGAAAACAGAGTGGTGGTTAGATCACGTCTTGGGTTTGGGTGACAGGGTTTTGGTAGCAGGTGGGCTACAGAGTTGGATTCTGGGACAAGCTCCTGGAAGCTTCCCCTGTGTCTGATAGAGCCAATGCCAGACAGCTCTAAGATGGACCTGCTGCTGGCCAAGGCCGAGCCAATCACAGCCCTAACGTGTCTGGGATAACGTGTTTAAGGAGGGGAAAAAAAAATGGTAGAGGACATTTGCAGCAGAGAGCAAAATGTGAGAGCAACAACTCTGTAGATCCCCAGGTCAGAGGAGAAGGAGGGGCGGAGGTGCTCCAGGTGCCGGAGCGGATTCCCCGGCAGCCCATGGTGCAGCCCATGGGGAGAGGGCAGGCTGTGCCCTGCAGCCATGGAGGGTCATGGGAGAGCAGAGACCCGCCTGCAGCCTGGGGAGGGCCCCACGCCAGAGCAGTGGGATGCAAGAGGGATGCTGTGACCCCGTGGGAAGCTGGCGCTGGAGCAGATTTCCTGGCAGAACTTGTGACCCCTACATTTTCAATCAATCGTGCTTGCAAGCTAAATGCGATGAAGAAACCAAGTTCGGTGTCTAGAGGACCTGGTGACAGAACAGCCACCCAGGGTGAGGCTGAGAGCTGAGAGGGAGAGATGGCCAAACTCCGAACAGGACGTAAGGAGGAAGTGTGCAGTACCTCCCTCCCCATACTCCAGGGGATAAAAGCTGATGCGAAGAATAGGAGATGCAGAATGGAGCTGCTATAGGAGCATGCCACTAAAAAATTCCACCAAACCAGAAAATGAATAAGCTGACCGAGCTGCAGCGCTGGACAAGGTAACTGGGTTTCTGTGCGCCCATAGCGAGAGGATGAACACTACCAGTAGGGCAGATGTCCCACAGCAGGGCACCCCGCTTTGCTCTGAAAGACTGAGGACATGAAACAGGCATCAGGTGGCTTTTGGTTGCTGCCAGCCTGAAGCAGGTTGCTGCTAGCCTGTCCTTCGCCATCATTCAAGTAGCCCGCGTTTACCCAGGAGGTCAATACGCTGTATGCAGGTCTGTATGAGTGTCACAAAAGCTTGTTCCAGTTGTAAGGTTATTTCTGTTTTGCTGTGTCTAAAAGACAGGAAGTTCAAGAAGTGATTTATTCAGAAACAAAGGATTTAGGTCAGGCAATTGTGCAAACGTTGCTTTAAAAATATTTATTTGGTCAAAGAAATTTTCTTGCCGCCTTCTGACTGCATCCATCTATGTTATTACAATGTCTTCCTACATTCTGCCATGTCCCCATCATCAAAGACGATTTCACTGTCTTGGAGTCTTCCACTCACATGTTCCTCTCTCTCCTCTGGCAAACACACTGCCTTTAAAAATTGAGAACTCCTTTTGTGAAATATGTAATTAAGGCTCTGCTGCAAGCTTGTCTGCCAAAAGCCTGCAAAAGGCTCGCAAGCTCCAAAATATATTGACCATAAGAAATTGCAGTGCTCCAAATACTATTTATCTTACTGCCTTCCCAACTTACTTTCACAAATGTTTTATTTGTAGCACCAGAATTCTTATTTCTGGTAAGTCAGTTAAAATAAGTGGTGGAATCCCTCCAGATACTGTCGTTCCCGAGTAAGATACGTCTTGCGACTTATCTAAGGTATCTGTGATCCCCAGTGGCCCCGCTGTCTTCATTTGTCACCGCCAGCAGCACAGCAACCTGTCTGGTCTTAGCTTAGGATGTATCTTTTACTGTGAGCAGACTCATCCACTAATATAATGCTAGAGATAAGCAACTGCTTCCTTTGACATAAAAACTGCCCACAAAAAGAAGCAAGAAACCTATTTTTGTTTTAACTCAAGCCTCAGCTGAAATTGCAGGGTGGTTTGCCTGACCCCTTTGTGGTGTTTGTCCTTCATGCCTTTTTGTAGCTATTAAAAGCAGTCGGTGCTGCCCCCTCTAATACCAGTTCAGAGGCATCTGTGGAGACAAACCCTGGTCCCCTCATGCGTGCTGTGGGCTGCTGGGCTGAGCTTGCACCAGCCTGGGAGCCATCGAGCACTGGCAGCAGAGCCCGGTGCCCGAGCTTGCGAGGTCGGGGCACGAACAAAGGAAGGGTCTATGTAGCCACGCGCTCAGTCACAGCACTCCTCAGGTATGAGAAGCTATTTGGAGGGATTTAATAGTATTCTAATAATAAAAATTAACACAAATTATTCCTCAAAGAGCCCTAGTTCCACTTGCGAGGGGCACATGCACTTTTTGTTTCGTAAGTCTCAAAAAACTGCACATCATCAGACAGGCTGAACAACAGAACAACTGCACAGAGGAAGCAGAGAATGTCTCCTTGCTAAATAAAAAAAAAAAACAAACTTTAGCAACTACTGCTCTGACTTTTTTCTCAAATGCTGTTGCAAATGACATTACTGACATTACTATGGAGTATGGTAAAAAGCAGTAAAGATAATAATCTAAAATCCATGATATGGAAGAAAGCAGAACCCAAGTGATGTTATGTATCAGTAGCATGGTGCTTAAGTTGCTCTTTCTAAAAGCACCAACCACGAAAGTTGGAAATATTTCAATAAAGAGCTTGCATGACACACAAAAAGAAACATCAGGAGTATTCCACATGCACAGTGATAGGCAACAACACTTGAAAAGGCCACTGAGAAGCGATCAAAGATGTTGGGGTTTGTGAAAAGAATAAAACCAAATAAAATAGGAGCTTTAAAGATGCCTCCCCAAAGGAACATGGGAAAACAGTGAACCCCACTTCACGGCTGAGACTGAGGCCATTGTGGAAACACGGACAGACAGAAGCAGGGCGAGAAAAACAAAACCTGAGTCAGGGCAAAGGCAAGGTAGGGACACGCTGACTTCAAAACACAGGGCTGCTCCCCACCTTAGCATCAAAACTAACACCTATTTTAACTTCACTTACCCAACAGAAGACTTCTGAGCAAACAGTGAAGCTTATGATAACCTTCATCTGCATTATAAAGTTTTTGAGATCTGCCTTTATTGTCTGTATTAAGCTCAAAATGTAAGAAACAACCAAGAAGGGAAAAAATGCCCAGTTTAAAACCTGAATCAGTCTATGTAAATTCTGTGCAAGGTGGCTGGAGTTGCAGATTTTTAAGGAACCCTAAAGTTGGAAGAATGTTGCCATCATTTCTTGAAAATGATTTTTACACTCTGACATCAAGGTGAGGATAATACTGGACAACACCCTCTATTCCCCCCAGCTTGTACTAGTCACTGTGCTGCTTTAGCATAAAGCATGAACAGGATTGTCTTGGTAAGGAACTTCATTCTTTACACAATAAGAACAGAGCCATGTAAAATTCCTGACACATGCAAAGGAAGACCCTGAGCTGTGTATTTACTGGCCAGAAAGAAGAGTCACAAAGAGTCCCTGCAGATCACTGCACAGGCTCCAGGAGTTCTCAATCACTCAAGGTTATGCCAGTGAAGGTGGTCCGTTTGGTTTCACAGCTACAGATGAAGGAATGCAATATGGCCTAGATGGAAATTGGGTTATTTTTTTCACTGAGGGAGTTGAGACATTGCAAGAGAGGGATAGGAAGCATCAACAGATCCCCCAAGAGTGTTTTTCAAAGCTTACCTGATCACTGCTGGCCACGGGAATGACCAGTCCTTTCAGTAGCAAAGAGCTCCATCATCATAACTTTACTTTTTTTGCTAGTTTAGAAACAATAGCTATTGTAAACAAAAGTTAAATTCTGCATCTATTGTCAGAGAAAAACCTGGTAACATGCTCTCTGTTATCTCTGCACAATGTATTTTATTTCAATATAACACTAGAATATTCTCCCGAAAATAGCTTCGTGGCAGCTGCAAGGTGGCCACAATGAATTTACATATGCCTTCTCCAACTCCCTCCCAAGCAGGTGGCCTTCACATTTAGCTCAACCATTTACACTGCTGGTAGCGTTTATTTTGGGTGCTACAGCATTGAGTTCATATGGACTTATGGAAGTATAATTGGCTCCTATTGTTATTTTTAAACCACAAATAATTCATTTCCATAATGCCAATAGGTTTCTACCCCTTTAATTTCTTTCCTACAATTCTGCTTAAGACACACATCCTAAGAAACCTTTTAAAAACATCACTCGGAGCCATTTGTGCAAATTTAGGACGATTATGGTGTATGTACAAACTTTCCTTTTTTTCTTTTGGTTCTGTCACTGTGCCAATTTCTACCTGCAAGCCCACCAGAAACAGGGGGTTTTCTTGCACCAAGAGACAGTAATAACACATCTAGGGCACTTTGCAGAGGCGAATACTTACTAGTCCCCATTCACGTACAAAGACAAATTGACATTTAGACTACACTTTCCAGCCTTCTGCATCCTTTTTAGTGAAGCAAAAGCTGCTGAGCAGAAAACTCAGTGGGGAACGCAAAAGAAAGCCCCAAATGTGAACTCAGAGCCTCTTCCTGAGCTGAGCGAACTAACACACAAGAGTCAGAGCTAGATGAAAGTAATGGCGAACAATCGGCCAGATCCAGCTTTCCGTGCGTCAGCCAGCTGCCGGGGAAAGGCACCACCTTCCACAGTACACGGTTGCTGCTGTAAAGGAAAACATTCTTGCTGCTTTTATTGCAGATTCCCCAAGTGATAAGCAGTGAATCTGCCACTTCCTTGAGGCCCTCAACTCGCTCTTTTGAGAGAGTTACCCCTCTCCTTGCACTCAGCGCAAGCACCTACCTGCAAACCATCCTCTCCTCCCTTCTGCACTATGGTCCCATCTGCCTTCTGCTCAGTGTGCATTTGCAGGGCACCAGTCAGCACCATGACTGCCCCAAACTCAACTAAACCACCCAGCAGCCAGTAAGGGAAATTCGTACCCTGATGGAAATCATGCTGTGGAAGAAAAAAAACCCTTTCCTCATCCTTTAAACATTATTTTAAAAAAAAATTATATATATATCTATATCTGTCCAAGTAGCCTGATGAATTTTGCATTTAATTTACTCTTATGCAGACAAACGTTATAGAAGACAACCCCGTATGAGATAAGATAGGTGAGGATTGGAGAGTCCCAAGGTAACTCTCAAAAGACAAGTCAGGAATGACATGTTCCAATTCCTTTCACAGAGTCAGAGAAGCAATTTATAACCTGTCTTTCTCTTTCACGTTGAGCTTGCATTTGGAAAAGCTGTATATTCGGGAAACAGCCTGAATCAATGCTGATGTTCACTTTTACAAATGATTCCTATATTAAGAAAGACAAAAGAGGCTATGAAACTACAGAAGGTTTGAGTAAGATGCCGAGTCTAAAACACAGCATGCTGAGTATTTGTAAACCAAAAGTCTCATCTATCAAGTCTCTTTCAAGAGGCTATTTAAGCACCATTATAGCTTTGCTACTGAACTTGTATCATAGAAGGAGAGCTGGAAGGACCTCAGGAGGCCCCCGCGTCTCTGCTGGCCCAGTGGCACACCACTGCACACCAAACGGGCCCGTCAGCCCCGGCAGTTGCTTGTCTAATGTACTTTTTTAAAAGCCCTCCCATGAGAGGTTCCGCAGCCTCTTGCGACAGTTGTGCCAGTGTGAAACCTCCTCATGGCTAGAACGCTTCATTTGGTGTTTAACTTCAGTCTCCTCTCCCATAACATACGCCTGTTATTCCCTGTTCTGCTCACGTGAACACAGGCAAGGTTTATTCTTTTTTCCTCAATGCTGTCATTCTACATATCTGAATACTATTCTCATGTCTCCACTCTTTTCTTCTCCAGACTAAATAAACACAAATTCTTCATCCTTTATGCACAGCTCGTGTTTTTTAAACCTCTGACCACGGCTGCCCTCCACATTCTTTTTGGGTTACGGAGCCCAAAACTGAATTCAGGGCTCCAGCTGCAGAGCAGAATTACTACATGTGCCTTACAGACAACACTGCTGACATCTCAGCTGGATGTTTGCCCTTTCTGCAACACATAGTATGTCAGCTTTACATACAGTCTGACCCAGGCTAATCCAGGTCCCTTCCTCAAATTGCACTGCTGGAGCATTCATCCCTCCCTTTTCGTTGTGCCACTCATCATTCCCCCAGGCACAGAATTTTGTCTTCACTGAACCGGCTACTATTTTCCAGACTGTTTTTGCAATTCCTCAAGACAAGACTGAACGCTAATACTGTCCTCTGAAGTGCTTATGGCACCTCCACGCATGGTGTCACCAGGACATTCAATAAACACGCCTTCCCTTCCTTCGTCCACGGCATTAGTAAAAGGACTGGTTAATTCCAGAGCAAGCACAGACCCTTGCAGAACCACAGGTAGTCCCTGGGGTTTGACGGCTACGCTTAACCACTTATTTATAGTCGTACCTACTCCCAGTTCCCCTGCTCACTATGAGCATGTTGTGGGAGGCAATGCCAAAAGCCTCACTCAGCACACAAGGTGAAGTTTCTTTAAGGACCTGGCAACAACTTTTGATAGGCTTCTTTCCACGCAGATCTCCAAGTTGGCTACAGTTGTCCTCCCTGAAGTCAACTGCTGCTATTTGGTTGTCTTCCCTTCTTATTTGCCCCAAAACCACACTCTGTCACTTCATGGTCATGCTTCACCAAGTTGACTTCTGTCACCTGCATCAAAACACAGGTCCCAAGAACTTGGTGGACAGCCTTATGTTGTCCTAAATTCACTTGGTGGCAGAAGACATTTCTCATTCTGTACTTTGGATGAGTGTAGCTGCTCAGGAAGTCTTTTTCAAATTTGACCTCCACTTGTGTTATGTATTTCTTTAAAAATATTGATAGCAACAATTATTTTATTAAAAAAACCCAAACTACTTGCTGTTGAATAACTATTAGAGACTCAGAAAACATTATAAGAGGTGCCAAAACCTGCCCTTGAAAGGATAAGAAGAACAATTGCTAAGTTTTGGTTTTCCATGTGGGATGAAACAGTTACCCTGGGCAATTTTGCTTTGGATTTGACATTGGTGATATTTCTTAACAGCTTTTGGTTCAGTGGGTTTAATGAACAGGGTCTAGTTTGCGTTTATACCGAATGAATCCAGAAGGTGTTAGCTCTGAGTAAAATTATTTTGTTCTTCTGTCCTTTACCGTGAGCTCGATCCCCCTTTAGGAGGAACAAACCTAAAAGGGAAATGTAATAAAAATATTTTTTCCTGTACGAGAAGACTGCACAGTATTAGAGGAGAAAAAAGTTACCCTGTATAAAGGCAGCCCATAATAAAACAAAGATCACAAATTTTCAGGTAGATGTCAAGACAGCCGTTAGACATGACCTGAATGTGTATCTTTCTGTTTGTCTCTTTTAATGAATTTCTTTCATCTTGAAGGTGTCCTGTAAGTATTTGGCAAAATAATCAGTGCAGTGACTTCACAAGGAAAAGAAGTGAACCCTCTGTCCCACAGCGATTCATGCAAAGTCCCGCATGAATCGTGTGTTGTATTGACAGAGGGACCGGCCAGTTCGCCAGGAGTTTCACGTGCTCCTCAGAAGGATCTGATCACATCCCCCATAGTTGCTGTGGGAATGGCCAATAATACCAATTGTCGAGAAAAATTTGAACATGTACAACTCCGCACATGCTGCGCACTTCACTTGTCCTACATCAGCCAAAGAACGCACCGTGCATGCTTGAGCACGAGGTGACGCCCCGATTTGAAATGGTCTGTTCTGCATCGTAACTTTTCCAGTTCTGAAGGGGACTCTGTTCGTTACGCAGACTGCACGGCTGCTCAGGACACAGGCACTACTACCCTACCGCAGGCCTGCAAACGCGCGCGCTAGGTGCAAACCTGATTGGCAGAAGACCCAGGAAAAGCTGCGAGGGAAACATAACGCTGCAATCGGTTGCAGCCGCGTTGGTTACGATCCCATTAAACGATCCAAAAAATTTGGAACCCTCTGCTCCATGACTGCAGTGCACAGCAGTTGTCAAGGCAGCTGGGTGCAAAGTGAAAGAAGGCTGTACCCGGGCAGGCAACCATGGGAATCTGAAGGCAGGATGCGATGGATAAAAAGCACGGTAGAGCCTGAATCACTGTCACAGTGTTTAGCACTGAATTATGTTGAACAGACTCTGCAAAATCTGTCTTGCTTTGGAGAACTATGCCAAGCACAGCCCACTTCTGTAGCAGTCAACTATCTCACCTTCCTAGAAGCACTTTCCACAACTTGCCAGCTATCTGTCTCTTGGTATCAGACTTCAGAGAGCAACCACGATGGCTGACAGTCCCTAGCCATCTAGAGAGTGCAGAGACGGAGAGTGTACACCAGTCAGCATGTACCCAAAAGACATCGTTTTTGTGTGAAGAACGAAAGTAAAATGCACATTGGAGATCAGAAACTAAAATCAGTTACTCAAATCAATCTACTCTGTCACAAATTTCCCTGCCATCTCATGAAGCTGTCATACAGGTTGGATTTGCCAGAGGTATCTCTCCAGTGTTCTTTTTCATGTGTCTGCCTGGAATTTTACACAATCGTACACATACACAACAAGAAGAGTATCTGGTTGAATCTTACCCCAGACAGGTAGCAGAGGAGGAATGCAATGAAATGGGTGCTTTTGGGGACAGAGAGCCAGACTTGACAAGGCTTAGTGAGTACCTACCGTTGTGTTCCGCAGGCAGCGATGACATCAGGGTGGTGTGTACCCCCAGCACCGCTTTCAACAAGCCCGTTTCACAGAAACACTGAGATAGAAACGAATAACAGGACCAAGTGCCTGACGGAGCGTGCCTCGTCCAGCGCATTAAGTGCCACTCTACCCTGCCAGCAAGCCAACAGGGGTCAGGCACTCTCATCATTAAGAAACTGAAGGGGATATCTCATGTCCTGGGTGGGCAGAGCTTCTAACTCAGACCAAAACTGAAAGGAAATGAAATGACCATAAGCACTAATAATGGAATAAATCAGGGGGAAAAAATGCACTATGTAAGTCAATTCTCGTGTAAAAACTCCCTCTGTCACTACATTGGCAATAAAAACTGCTGTTCCATCATAGGGACAGAAACCGCTGCAGGATCTTGAAATGTTCTTTTAGACTTTAAAAGAAGTCTGAAATCTGGCAAATATGAATAAGGGATTGGACCATCTGTCATGCAAGGAAAGCCTGAGAGAGCTAGGACTGTTCAGCCTGGAGAAGAGAAGGCTTGGTGGGATCTTTCCAGTCCAGATAAATACCTGATGGGGGGGAATAAGATGGTAACAGGCTCTTCTCAGTGATATCCAGTGAAGAAGCAAGAGCACCGATTAAAACACAGGAATTTCCATTTAAACATAAAAGAAAACACTTTTTTTACTGTGAGCATAGTCAGCACTGGTACAGGTTTCCCAGAGATTGCCCAGAGAGTCTCCATCCCTGGAAATACTCAAAACCTAACTGGACAGTCTTGAGCAACAAGCTGACTCTGCTCTGAGGAAGGGTTTGGAACTAGACTGCTTACCTCAGCTGTTCTGTAATTCTCTCAAAAATAATAATCTACAGGTCCTGCTGTTCTGAAGGAACTAGAAAACAATTGCTTGTAATTGTGCTCTTAACCCCTAGATTTCCTTTACAAACAGAATGTGAAGAAAGCCGTCCTAAAATAAACAGAGGGTTACCCACAATGCAAAGTTAGATGCTTTTTGGCAGATGTAAGCAAACAAACACCACGTAAGGTGTGAATTGTCCTAATTAAGTCCAGGGTTACATAGCTGGGAAGCTTTGCAAGGGCAATTTAAATGCCAGCGTTTCATGGCTGATCACTTCAGCAGAAATCCTCAAAGCTGGTGTGTTTCTCAGTCCCCTAAGGACATTTTCCAGGGTGACTGAAGTGCCAACAGTCCCCATCACAGAAACCAACTGTGTTGGTGTCCTAACTCACTGGCAACTTGTGAAGAAATGGAAACTGGCCAGAATCACGCTAACCTCATAGTCAATTTATTAAAGTCTTGACTTCCTTAACTAAGTGGTGACCCAAAATTGAGAGCTGGTTGCTGTACAGAAGTTGAGTTTGCTGCAGAGCACAGGAGACCAGAATTGAGCACAAATACTGCCAGAAAATAGTATCTATGAGTGAGCACATCTGCAGGTTGGACCAAAAGAACTCATGCTATCTACTTTCTAAATGTTTTAAACCACATAAAATTACAGCATCAAGAGGTAGATTAACCTTAAAGTGTCTTTAAAAAGGGATTAAGAAGGAAGACACATGCAAAATACCACATGCAAAAAGAATGTGGTATGTGTGCAACATGAATCACTTGATTATTTATCATGCGCAAGTTAAAACTCTAAATCCTCAGCAGGTATTTTGCAACTACAGTCATAGAAGAAGATAAACTAGATTGACACGGCTGTGACTGCACTTAATTCACAAATGCCGAAAATTTCACACGGCTGAAAAATATGGCCTTGCCTTCACCCTGCTCGCATCCCAACATTCCCATAAACTATTAGCAAATTAAAGATTACTCCACTACTTCCCCTGAGGTGGCTTACGATGTGGCCACACAACTGCCAGTACGGCTGTGTTGGAGAGTGTACAAAAATGAGGCCCCGGGAACAGGCCGATTTTCCCCTTCAACTATATTAAATTTACAGTGGAATTGCTGCTTTAGAGAAAAGCAGCAGCAGGATGGTGTGAGCATGAACAGTAACAGGAGAAACATGTACATCTCCTGAACAGTCCTGGAGTTCCAAGCATACAGGAATCTTTTGAACATAAATGTGGGATAACGCCACTAATTTCATCACCAATAAAAATACAACTGACAGTACCAAAATCCACAATTTTTTAACTATGTTTCAAATGTTCTGCTGAACTAAGTATTGTGCTACTGATTCAACATTGGGTTCTCAACATTTTGCAAGAGGAAGCATGGCCTATCTGTCATCTTACGGGTCAGTAAAGAGTGTGGAGACCCAGCGACAGAAGCAGCTCTGACGTATTTCCAAAAAGGTACTCAAGGACAGAAGCTTTATTGGCTTTATTTCACTGAAATAAATAACACTGGTAAATTTAGCCCTGGCACCAATGGACAAAATTTAAAAAGCCAGGGCTATTCATGGACTACATGCAACTCGCCAAAACCTACATCCTTCAGTTCCAAGAGTGTTTTAGCCATGTGAAATTCACTTACCACAAAGAAAACTACAGTTTTGCAAGTCATAAATTTTCACAAAAAGATTTTTTTTTTTTTTTGGTAACTTAATCCTCTACAGATGAGGTTGTTTCAATATTTGGCACTGTCAGTGTAAATGAAGGAGAATACCAGGACCTTGGTGATTAGGAGAGAAAATAATGAAATGTTATTACACTACAAACAGATATATATGCAGAAAAAATACTCCCAAAACCCCATGGCTGGAGTCATTGCCAATATTAATGAACTGCTTAGAAAAGGAATAGGGAGTATCACTCATCTGGATTTCATGAAGGCAGGTTTGATTTACAGAATGAGTCAGTGAGATAGTGGAAAACTATTAAAACACATTAAAGATTGGCTAAGGGTCAGGAACACCAACATAAGATCAAGTTTTTAATTTATCTAGTAATAAATTTTAATTTATCTAGTGATATCTAGTGATCTGGACTGAACTATACAGTCTGACAGAAAACTAAACTCCATTCTGTCAAAAGAAGAGTCTTATAAAACAGAAGATAAAAATGGCCTTTTAGAGCAACTGTTTGAAAGGAAAATTTTCAATTCTTCTCCCTACATTCTTCTAGGCCAAAAGAAAAAAAAGGTAGCTTTGCTATTCTTACAGGGAAAGCTGAAGTTATTCAAATGGTTTGGGTATGACTTTGTATTAGATGTGACTTTGATACTATGGTAATTTTTGAGCAAAATGTGTTTGAATGATGTGGACATCAGTACTATTTTATTTCATTTTTTTTTAAGTTAAAATGAACTTATTTGGACAGCAGTAGTAATACAACAAAGTTTAATGTAACTACAACTAACTTTGTATGGTTAACAACATACAGAATACCTTAAAAAGGAAGGGAAGTAGTTCCCCAAATCTACCCAATACGTTTGATACATGTACTATAGGAAACTACTTTCTTCCCTTCCCAAAGTATTAGGAATTCACCACAGATTATCAGGGAACTACCATAACTTCTGCAGGCTGTTGAGTCCCCTTCTGACAGCTGTTGGAGATTTCACTGCCATGTCCTTGGGTACCAGACTTAAAAGCTGCTGCATGGGAATCACTTCTCCTGCCTGTGATACTGCTGCTGATCAGGATTACTTCATCTTTAGTTCAGGCCAAATCCATTGCTATGTCATTACTTATTTAGGGATTTTTTCCTCCGGTAAATTCCCTGTTCAGTGCATTGTTCTCACACATCTTTTAATACAGCTTTCTTAATTATTTCATACTCCTTGGGGATCTTCTATACTCAATGCCCGACAAAGTGTGCTCTTCCTCTTAAATACCTCATCTTGCAATTTTCTTATAAACTGTGAAGAGAAGTGGTTTGTGCTGAGGAGGCCACTAAGCTGAGGTCTTAAGGACTGAACTTTAGACTAACCATATTTAAAAATCCTCTTTAATAGCTTCAACACAACGCTCTCCCCCCTCCCCCCCCCAGCACTGCATTGATGAAAGCAATATCATCAATATGCAGAAATTTCAGAGTATTAAAGAAATAATCTTGAGAGCTAGAGTAACAAGTGAAACAATTCAAGTTACAAGGTCATATGCCTAGAAAGTAGGAGCAAGAATTTCTGCTGCATGCTGAAATCATAAGTGAGAAGAAAACCATGTTTCTATTTGCTTAGCAAATGAACTGGGAGCCATCAGCATGTTGTAGTTACAAAGACTGATTCATCAGGAGAGGCATTTCCAATATACAGACAGAAGATTGTATGCCGCTGAAGAAGGCATCGCTAAGACCTGCTGTAAAATAGCATATATAGGTCTGACTACTCATATTTGCAGAAATTAATTTCCCTTAACAGAGGCAGAAAAAGGCTATGAAGTCAGTCAGGAATTGGAAACCCTATCATACTGAAAGAGGCTAAAAGATGTTGGCTGGTTTACTTTTCCAAAATGAGGACAGGATTAGGGGGATGGAAGATGGCACATCAGATGGTGAACATCACAAGGGAGAAGAATTATCAAAGTGGAAGGACAAGCATCGGTGAAACAACAAAAGTAGAACTTGCTGTGATGGTGTAAATTCAGGTGGAACAGAGGGTGGTCCCAGCCCTTCGAAGGGGTGATATGCTGAAACTGTGCCCTCATAATAAGGATGACAGGTTTAAAATGGATCTTGCTAATGAATGAGATTACATAATGCTGTTACCCTTTATAGAAAAGAATTGAATTTGACACGAGAGATCTCACTGTCCTATGTTTCTGTCACTTTTCCCAATTCCTCTGCAGCTAAGGTGCCAAGAAGTCTGCAGACAGAAAGTTGGCAGGAGTCTGGGGATACAACCGCCCATACTGGTGCTCTCTTGCAAAGCAGCACTGTGTATGCGGGGTTCCTCCAAGGCCACCCAGACCAGCTGGCAGCCAAGGCTTCCTCATGCCACTCTGCCTGAGTCAAGTCTGGTCGCAGGGAGCCAGCACAGAGCAGCAGCTCAGACCACACGCTGCTCAGCAGACTGCTCGCAGCGGATTGCCCCTGCATTTTTGGATATGTGCACTGCTTAATGAACACTCTTGGCCCTTAGCAGTTAATCTGCTTGGATTACAGTTGATGACTTGAAGTCGACACTGGACTGGGAATTTCCTGTCATTTTTTTATGCTCTTCTTTCCTACTTCTTACTATCCTGTTTCAGGGATGAAGTAACCCAAATCAAATCTTGAGCGAAGGCATAGGTACCATTTCTCCATGGGACATCACATACACATTGACACAGCATTTTCTCTTGCACCCTGCTGGCCTTGACAATGGTTTGATACTGTTCCTTTATGCTACTCTCTGCAGGGATAAAGTTTCTTCTGAGCTATCCATAGCACAAATAGGCTATTTCTTCTTGCAAGGCTGAAACTAGTAAGAAGTCTACCTGTGGGTATTCTGCTGTTCTTTCACATGAATATCACATTTGTAATTGATTAAAAATTTAAATCACATTCCTGGTGCTACTGTGAAGTTGCACTTCAGGGTCCAAGAATTTATTATGAAGCTGAGAAAAATCAACATATTTGGAATGATAGGGTGGTTCCAAAAATAAAATGAAGCAGAAACTGGCATTTTTGATTTTCAGTATACATGCTGCTATTACATACCAGAGTCCTATAATCCCAGAGAAATACGTATTATAATACACAGACCTATCAAGGTAACACTTCTATTCCATAAGGCAGAATATAGGGCAGCATAAATATACAAACCCCAGTTCCTCACAAGCCGTGCTAACACTCCAAGATGTCCTAACCAACAAGATGGTTTACATCTTTTGAGCAGAAGATTAGAGATGTCACCAAAACCTATCCACAGTTTCAGTGGTCTCACTTCAAATGAAGTCTTACAGAGAATTAAAATTCTTATACATTCATCTTGGTATGATGTAAGAGTATTGCTGCTAGAGGCCACGTCCTCTGAGGTATTAAGCACTGCCTGAGGAGCCTGAGAGTTCTCATCTTTCATCTGGTATATGAATATTCCATGTCATGCCAAGGTCAAAAGCCGGGATTGAAGTGCTAACCTGGTTTACATTTTAATGCTTAAAAGCACCGCACCTGATGTGGTTCCCAAGTTACAAAATTCACTACTTCTTTGCAAAAGCATGGCTGAGGCTAGCCTGAAGACCCTTGTCCTTATGCTACAAATCTTGTTCCTGCTCTGCATATCTACCCTTAGACAACATCTAGCTCTTAACCTCACCTGCGACTTCATAAGCTGTCAAATGACTATTCAAGCATTAAAAAAAATGAAGGGTCTGTTAAGCTGTAAATTAAATGACAGTCTATAGCTGAAAATTAGCAGTAACGTGCCCAAAACTTTATTGATTGCTAAGAAAAGGTGAATAACCCCCCTACAGCTGGCTGTGTAATTACTGACCTTTAGAACCCAAGAGCTATTAATTTAAGAACAGATAGCAATGAACAAGCAAACGAGTTATTTTGCAACAGGACAGTAAAGGCACGTATCAAGTTTTTGCATGTGTTCATTGCCGCCTTGAATACTATTGTTAATTGCCTATATTTTCCATTTTAATGCAGATTATAACCCAAGCCACACCTGGCACAAAACACCTGTCAGCTAGTTCAGAAGATCAGTGGGAATGTACCCATGGATACCAAGGCCTTTCAGTACATTTTAAGAATTCCACATCCTTCCAAAAAGGTTTATAAATTACTGTTAAAGGCAAAAAATTGTATTGCCAAGCTCAGGCACTCTGATACACGTACTGCAAACGTTTCACCTGTACCCTGAGAGATCGAAATGGCCAGTAACAGGAGAACCGCAGACAGCAATGCATCAGTAAAGTTCCTTTATGTGTGGGAGACACACACACACAGAGAAACCCCCCACCTCTGCTAATACTGCTGAGTTTAATCTGTTATAGACTCTTGTACAAATTCACAGAAATAGTAGTTTAAGGACTATTACTACAAATGCTTCAGCAATATTTAACTGTTTTCTCTTTCTTCTTAATAATAAGCACTTAATGTGATGGAGAGATAGTTGCCTTTTGGCACAGCAAACCACATTTTAAGAGCATAGGTCAGGTGGAATTTACAGTAAAAAAATTTAAACACATATATACTAGCTGGAAGTAACAAAAGAAAAAAGAGTATCTGACCTGGTGCAGACGTCCTTCCATGAAGAGTAGTTTCATTAGGCAGGAGATCTTTTGAGCTGGAAGTAAATGGTGATTGTCTAAAAGTGTCTTCAGAAAAGAAAGGGCTATAAGAAAAAAAAAAAAAAGATGTCTTTTTGTAAACAAAATAGAAGTTAACCAAAGAAGTAAATGTGATTTTTGACCCTAACACCTTAATATTATAAACAAATACCAACTTGTTAAAAGCCCTGTTTCATTTGAAGATTTCACGCTGAAAGACATGCAGACTATGAAGCAAAGTGTGGAGAAGAGGCATGCTTTGGCAAAATTGCATCTGAGTGAAAACTGGTCATCCCAAAAGGCTTTTAACTACATTTCAGCATCTCAGATTTGCTATATCACAATACAGATCATTAAAATTAATGCTTCAAAAATCTGTATTCTACTCTCCTATCTGGAGAGGGCAATCAGGAAAGGTGAAAAATATTATTATTTAATAATCTGAGGTATACAGTAATTATTTTCAAAACAAAACTTTTCAAATTTTAGGTTAAGAGGCTGAATAGTTCTCTTTTGACACAGCATTCCATGAAGGAAATTAACTCCATGGATCTGATTTTTAAAGCAGGAAACAATTCATATAAGCTAACTAAATGGTTACTTCCCAAAGAGTATTAAGTGCAAAAAGTATCAGCTACTTGACTGCAAAAAGCATAGCATGCTTTGGTTTTAATTAACAGGCAGTAAAAAGTCAATTTCAACAGTGAATTGGCAGTTCTGTCAAAGTATTTTGTTTTGTGCTCAAATAAAGATCATAACAGAAACAAGAATTCCCTGTCTACAGTACAAGCAGACATCAGTGAGAGGTACATCACAAAATTCAAAACGGAGAAGGACAGTCTTTGTTTTCTCTCATACTGAGAATCCTTCCCAGGCTGGTGAATAGCAGGTGTTTTAAAGGTGCAGGACAGGAGGGCAGCTCATTTCTGCAGCCCGTTCTTAATCAGTAATCCAGTAACCTTTCCAGGATAAAGAACGTAGTGCGAGGTCTTAGGAAGCGTTGCACAGCGGGTAGGCCAGACCCAGAAAGTACGTGCCAGCTGCACCAACCAAGTTGCCCCAACCAGCTGAGATACCCAAGATGTCAATCTAACAACGGCACTTGTGTAAGTTGTCTCTCCTACAGTTTTTCTGCAGAGACTGAACAAGGTGTTCTCCGCTGAGTCACCTGTATTCGTAGTCAGATCTCTTCTGCCTTTGGAAAACTCGTTGGTCATTAGTTACCTCGATTGCGTAACACTTCTGGCAATTCCGTTATTTACCTTCTCATCAATTGTTTTGGCCATTATTCATTCTGTGCTGTTCCATAGGTGATATGGGATATTTTGGTATTTCTACAAGAGTTTGAATGTAACCATAAACACAGCCAACATTAGGTTGTGCTGAAGGGTAAGGCATGAAGCTGCCCCACACCAGAACAGTTCAGTGCATGCAGATAGGTGAACAATGCATAATGCTCAAGAAAGCAAGTGATCAGGATAAAGCAAAACAGCTCCAGCCCACATGTGCAAAACTTAACTTTTTCCAAGGCTCACATTCCCACTCAGGGGTGACATAATATAAACCAGACTGACGCTGTACAAAAATATGGCATCGTTTATTGCAACATTCTTCTCGCTGGTTTAATAATGATTTGAAAGAGAAGCACCAATAAAAGAAGTTTTATTACTGTTGTAGCTCTTCAAAATCTTGTAATCTGCTCAGGTTTCCACGCTGGCCTGCCTGCTTGTGCCTTAGAGTCAGTCACTGGGATACTGCTCATCCCTGCTCCTAAGGAAAATGGATGATGCAGAGGTTATCCATTTCAGGCTAGGCCATGCGTCATGACCAGGTCGCTGTTGAAGACTGCATCATGTTGCATCCCAAGGATTTCCCCCTCCACCGTCGGGCTCTGGTGAATTACAGACCCATCCTTGGATACATCTTTTCTGCCTACCTCTAGAATGGCAGCTGAATCTCTTCAGTGTTGGCCCTATTATTATTTTTACTTCAGCAGATATGTCCTCCGATTCCCAGTGCAAAGTATGGAGGGAGGAGCTCCTGCTTCATAGTAAGAAACTACATAAACTCTTCTCAATCACTGTGCAAAGTCCCTTCTGATGAAGATTAAGCTTGAGATTTTTTTTTTTTCCTGGCTGTACTTTTCCAATTTTATAGCTTCACAGTTCTCCAGATGAAAGAAACTTATCTTGGCATCTTAGGCTGGCATACTCCCTTCCAGATCCTTTGCTTCTCTACTTTCTGTCTTCGTAGCGCAGATGGCAGGCTCTACCATCTCGCTCTGCCACTGAGCTGTGAGGAATCCTTGCCAGTTTCAGCTGCTTAAGCAAAACTATATGGAAGTCTATGCTTGCAAAGTCCAGGAATACTCACAGGAGGAATAGCAACAGAGAGGCGACAGTTAGAAGAAATGTTAATATGGAATAAGACAACAAAAAGTGATTGTGTACCCCATCTTGCCGGGCTTTGCTGATTTAAGCCTCTCACCAGTGACACAGCCTCTGCTCCCCAGCTACTCACAGGTGGACAACATGGCCTCACCTTGGCTTTCCGCAGCTGTTGGCAAACTTCACCTAATGACTGTGATTCAAAAGCCTTTCTGTCCTTACTCCAGATGTAGCTTGGTGAGCCAAACTGCAACACAACGTGTCTTCTTAATGCAGTCTGAGTGTCTCCCCTGGCTGCTCCATCACATTCTGATTTTGAGACAGCATCATACCCTTAACAGTACAGACTTCCAGCTGTTTGTTTGGTTTTGGGTGGGTTTTTCAAAGTCTTTCAAGTCAATCTGTCTGAACTTGAAGGATTTAGTAGATAGACTTGCTTCCCCTTAAGAAGCTCTTCTCATTCATGTCGTCTTCTGCTGACAGACAGGTAAGATAAGAAAAGCACCCAGAAGAACTGAATCAGGCACTCAGCATTTCGTGCCATGATGGGTAGCAGCCATTATTGGGACTTCTCAGTAAAACTCAGGGCAAGTTTGACAACAGCCAACTGTGCTACCCTCTTTAGAGTTGGCAGCCAGAAGAAAGGAAAGTTATCTTTGAACTGTCCTCAACCTTTCCAGTTTGAATTATCTTTGATAGATCCAAAAGTAGCGCTGGATTCTCACACCAGTCCTGCTGCTAACATCATGAGACACGGAAATCTATTTCCAACTGACTATTTGTCACCCCCTCCCTGCAATGCACACTGGATGGTTAATGAGGAGTTGGACAACATGTGCATTTATCTCCATAGGTATCTCTTGGGCTTATGCTTTTTAAGTAGTCATGGGAAGGCTATGCAGGCTGCATATCCCACAAACTCCCAAGCTAGCAAATATGGGAAGCATTCACAGGAGCCAGAAATTAAAACTCTATTTAATTATCTTTCAACTTGTAACATCAAAAAGTCCCTAAAGTACATGTACTGAGCCGATCAGTTTATTAAAAATAAATTATTTATTTATTATAGTTACCATGTATGAATGGGATAGGCTTGGGAAATTAAGAACAACGTGTTTTAGAGATCTTTTCTTCTGCCACTGAAATGCTTTTCAATTTCTGTCTGGACAAAGCTGCCTTAGTCAGCAGGCACTGAACACGGGGGGAACTTCTGTAGAAGGGGCTGCAGAGGCACAGAAGGTCTTACGCTGTCTTTGAAGGAACTCTTTGCCACTTCAGCGTGCTCGGTTTGCAGCCCATCCACGCTGATTACGGAACTCTCAGGTAAGACATAAATATACTCTTGCCAATTCCTGCCTACTCCTCACCAAGGGCTCCTCATTTTTCCCCAATTCTAGCTACCACTTATATAATAAGTGCTTGGAATTCTCCCATAGGAACACTTCACTCTGCTGCTCATGTATATGTAAACAGCTCATGGGCTTGTTCCCAGCCACAGTACTGTGAAGTGCATATTTCCTTAACAGCATGTGCTATAATTGGATCATGTTTTAAATTCCTGGATTATTTAATTTATTGTTTAATGTGACTGTAATCTTTAACAAATATTTCAATAGCACTGTCTTACAGTCTGACTTTTAAAAATTCATCTCTGGAAGTTATTGAGAGGATAGAAGTACTAAACTGAAATGTTTTTTTTTAAAAGTGCAAGTTTGACAGAAGACTGAATCAAAATCACCTCTTCTTACATTGCCCATGTCTTAAAACCCAGTTGTCAGCCTGTTCTTCCCTCAAGCACTGGATGTACTACGCAGTTTCTTTTAAGTTTCAGTTTTTGCAGATAAAAAATAGGAAAAAGTAATTCTTAAAATGAAGTCTGAATACTTGATCAGAGGAGAACAGTCACTGTGGCCCAAAGGCCTTTTGTCTCATCAACCCTAAGCAATCAGATCTATAGGTGTCATTTTTCAGATATAGGTTACATTACTCGTGAAAATATCTTACACTTGTAGTATCAGGTCACCTTTGCAGGAGACAGACACGGAGTTCCCAAGGCAAAATGAAGCAATGCCATTTACACTACAGCTTTGCAGATAACAACGGACTCTACTTACCTGGCTGTAGTTCTGATGGTGTTATCTTTATTGTGGTTGTGCTCTTTGCTCACCTTTTCTGCAAAGGAACATACATGTTTTTTTGTGATTAGCATACATCACATCTTCCCTATCAGGTTTTATTCAGCAGTTTTATTTTAATGCTTTCTGATAACAGCATAATCCAGAGGAATTTAGGGTAAATGGTCACACCATGACTAGAGAATGGGCATGACTTTATTTAAACTACCACCCAACAAATGTTTTCAGGTTCATATTTCACTGCTAGTGCTCCTGGCAAAGTGCGCAATACAAGCTTTCGTTAAGCACAATGCTGTCAGCATTGCCTTTATGTAATTTCACTTTTTATGTCAAGAGAAATGGGCAGAAAGTGGCTGCAGCCACTGGCCATTTATGCCTGTAACTGCCATCTATAGGCTCCCCTATACTCCCCAAGGCCTGGATCAACCAGCGCCACGAATTATTTAATTAGCTTTCAAAATTGCAGGAGTTGAACTCCGGCTTTTCCAATTCAGTTCAAATATTGTGAACCTGACCTGACCGTCACAGTGCTCTACAGCATATGCTAACTATGGGGGACATTTGGCAAGGCTTTTGCGTTCCTAATGTGAGGGTAGAAGGGCTCCTGTTCCTATTATTTTTCAGCCTTAACAATCTCACACATTTGTAGCACCTCAGTGGTTATACACGATCTCTTTTTGTTCTTTAAATTCAACAATCAACAGTTCCACTGCTGTTACCTGATAACTGGAAGAGCAGCTCGGATGCCATCTTCACTGATATATCTTGGCTGAATAGATTTCTTTCTGGGAGCACACGACCTTCTGGTGCCTTCTGTATGTGTTCATTAATGTCTCGCCCTAATAAAGTGCTGTAGCCAACATTTTGGCTGGGTGACACTGAAGCCTGCGAATCATGAATGTCAACTTCCATTGGTTCTTCCTTTATCTTTACCATCTGGGTTTCCTTGTAACTCTCAGCTGCAAATATGTATTTTAAAAAAAAAGAAACAACCGCCACAATTATTTAATTAGGCTGTAATTTTTCAGAGTACTCAAAGCAGGAATTACAATTACAACGTTATAATTTGTATACCGTACCACTGCAAATGGTAAGGGAAGCAAGCAGCTGACTGCTACAGTATTCTTCGGGGGGCTATAAATAGAAGCAATCTCTTGAAAATAATTTTTCAAACTGGAGAGCAGAAAACAGTTGCATATTTGTAAATACAAGTTATATCACTTCCTAAGAACACTGGCTGATCAGACGCTGGTTAGCAAAGCTTTGTTTTTATTTATTAAATGAGGTCGCTACTACACACAAGTTCTCCAAAAGGTGGGCACTGAAGACCTCATACAAACTCTACGTTACTCTTTATCCGCAGAAGTACCAGCACAGACAGTCAGAAGTACTGGTATGAGGACAGGGGTGGAGGAGGAAACCTCATCTGTTTCTCTTCCAGTCTCTTTTATAGAAAATTCCAAACAACTACGTGAAGAACTGGTTTGTTCTGTTGTTCTGTGTATATATACCTGTATATGGTTTCAAGAGGAGACGAGTATTCTGGGGCCCATGCTTTTCTGAAGTCTGATTTTGTAACAAGCATAGATATTCCCTCATAAATTACAATATCCAGTAACCTTAATGACCAGTTTCCACAAGCCCATATCCTTCCCTCCTTGCCTCCCTCTCTGGTGTCCTAGGTCTAGCAACCAAAACCATAGCCTAGAAGCCAATCTGTAGTTCAACCTTCTACGCTTGAGATTCCCTGGGTGTTGCTGAATGCTCTGGTTTGGCTTCAAGGTAAGTGACCATTTTTTCTTCAGAATAAAAGCTCTAAACTCAAAATCAAGACTCAGAGGTAATTTGCCTACCACACCCCAAATACCTACACAGCCCTTTTGATTCAGACTTTCTGCTGTGAAAAGAGAAGTTGAAAAACTGTAGAATTTATTCTCAATTTAGTTTCAGAGAAAGATAATGAGGTTTTCCTAAATTATTTTCATTCAGAGTGCTCCTGAAAGGACACTGGTATCATGGTAGAACTGACCAACTAGGTGTTGCCTATGCTGGCTGGCTGTTGACCAGACACCCCGGGAACAGGCAGCCTAAGACCCGCAATATGACTGGGAGAATCAAGAAAACAAATAAATGCATGAACACAGTTAAATACCAGAAGGGCCATCCAGGTAAGGAATCATTCCAACAAAAAACCACACATGGGATTTATTCATTTTGCCTAAACCTGTACACGTACTTCTGGTACTAGCCAAGATACTGAAAACCTTAAGGAACATCTGCTTCTGTTTACTCATGATTAGGACATGCCCTAAATTGTCACCTCCACAGCTGGAGTCCAGGAAAAGTGCGAGTTTCAATCACTCAGATTTCATGAGAAAAAGGAGGAAAAGGCAACCCTAGCACCCAGGAAAAGAGGCTGTGGTAGAGGGTAGGGACAGGCACACTGCAGCCCACAGAGCCAGAGAAGCAGAGAGCTTAGATGCCGAGTGGATTAGGACCTGAGAGAGCAGTCTGGCCCTTGTCCAGGCTGGGGGAATGTGATCAGATCTATGACCATGGGCCAGCATGTTAACTGGTGCAGACAGGGGCTGGCCATCCTGATAGCATCAGGTCACTGATGGAGGCACTCCACACAATGAATTTCCTCACATGGAAGTTTCCTTGTCATTTGTCAAATTTTACTACTTAGGAAGCTCTGATATTAAAAATAAACAAACAAATACCAGTTCATAAGAAAAAGCACAAACAAAAGCAGTATTTTCTATTAACTTTAGGTCAGGGAGAAGCAGCAGGGGAATCCACTAACTTCGCTTGATAAAATAATCTGGTGTTGCGCTCTGTTTTTCCCTCCTCTCTAACTCACATATGATTGTGTCAGCCTCACAGATTCTATCCCAAGTGTGAATGGTTCAAACACCACCAGGCCTTTTGTCTTCAATTACCCCATGAATCTCAGAGGCACCAACACATGGCTTGGTCATCCCTGATAACATCCTCAAGCTAGTCAACTGGTTGGTGTCATCTTGGAGTCTCCAGCCAAAGACAAACAGAATCCCTTTAACGTGAGGGCATATGTATTCCACCTACAATTAAACTGATGTGTGTCACCAAGTCCTTTTGCTTTCCCCTGGTTTCTTACTCCCACCACATTCCTGTTGTTCTTCAGTGGAGAAAAAGTGGCTTTGTTGTCTAGAGCTCTTAAAAAAACCAAACCAAACCAAAACAATCGAAGCCAGGAGATAAAAGCCACTTGGATATGTTCCAGGGATGATTTACATAAAGTGCTTTCAGTCTTTTTTTATGACATTTCTTGACCTTTAAAAGCAACGTATGAACATTGATAAAAAATCTTGACTATCTACGATCCACCAGATACATTTCAGCCTTTGGAAATTCTCATAGTGAATTGCCAAATGAACACAAGTTACAAATACCATATAATGCCTTTTTTGTCCTGTTAAGCAGATTTTTTTTTAATTTAAAGCTTCCATTAGCCTCTTATTACAAAACCACAGAGCATCGCATCCGTGTTGAGAAGTGTAAAAATAGCACACTGTGCACTGAAAGTGAACGCAGAACAGCAAAGGAACGCATCAGGTAACACTGTCAGTCAAAAGCTCAGGTAACTCCGCAAACAAATGAGTTCTTCAGATGTCTGACAGACCGAGCTCTGCACCCAGCTGCCAAATTTAGGTGCAGAGTCAAGCTGACCTTTGCTGCTCTCTCTACTTTTAAAATATTCTTTCTATTTCTGTTCCTGCTCCACGCAGTTTAATTCCTTGTCCTGCAAATGCTTTTGAATCAAACTGATACGACCCCAACTAAGGCAAGAGTCAAGCAACACCGGTGACCTTCTCACCCTCACAATCAGCTAGCACTCAAATTGCCCTCACTAAATTTACATATTTGATCATTTCCTTTGACCTTTATCTTCCCAGCTGCACCCTTTTGATCTGACAGATTGTCCCTGCAAAATGGGAATCCTGTCATACTCCAATTCCCAAAAGCAAATGCACAGAGAAGACTGAAGGAGGGTCTCTATGATAATTTTACAAGACCTAATGAAAGGGAAACTGTCCCATGAGCTGCAACCGCAGCCATACAACCCAGCTGTGCTAGATCTTGTGCTGGCAAAAGACTGCAATTAAGGTTATGCCCATGCCTGTCTCACCTCACAGGCAGTCAAAGTGTAACTTCTTGAAGATTTTCCCTTTTGTGCTACAAACAGTTCATTTGTGGAGTAAGGTGATACCCCTTATTTCCTTACAAAGGTGTCTCACGTGGTCATAGCACAGCTAAAGTTTTTTGAGTCAATGACTGGTACACTGGAAGGTCTCCTGGTTCAAATAATTAAAATCATGATAGCTTTGGCTTTTTTCCACTTTTGCATTTCTTTTTGAGTAGATGGGCTAGGTTAAATAAACTGCAATGTATCAGAATACAAGATTAATGTACAAGAGTTATTTTCTTCATGCCAGATTCCTATAAAAGCACAGGCATCTAATTCCTAGCAAAGATCAGCAGAGGATAAAGACTCAAGTAGCTTTAAAGTATCCTGATCTCCTAAACATGGTCTGCTATTCATTCAAAACTAACCTGGACAAAGCTCAGAACAACAGCACAGCAGTGAACATTGCTCTCTGGCAGAAGATGAACTACATCACATAATACACCTTTTCCTGCTGTTAACTTTGTGATACAGGAACAGCTTAACAAAATAAGAAAAAGTTATTGCATACATGGACGTGTTACCATCAAGCAGCAGAGATGCTGTTTCTTTACAGAGCAGTAAAACTTATAGCATATAGATCAGTTGATCTATAAAAGCCTCAATGAACTTCATCTTAGTCACATTGAATGAGACAACTTTCCACATCAGATACAAAAAATGCAGTATTGGACAGGCTTGTTCTAGAAGAAAGTAATTTCTTCTACAGCTTTCAGGTGCTCTAGCATTCACAATTGCAAGGAATTACAAAGTAGGCACTTGCTAAAAAACCCAAACACAACAGAAACATAGAACAATACTCATGCTACCCTAAAAGCTTGGGGTACAGTATTCATCCCTGAAGGCCTGACAGTGTCACCTCAAGGTGTAGCAGTAAGATGCCTCTGAAATTTAGTCTTAGACAACACTTCCCTACAGCTAGTTTTAGGAAGAGCTTATTCAAGCTACTTCTCCCCAAAAAGTTGGGACTATCTCAATCCAATGCAACTTGTGCACAAGTCACCAATGTGCCCTCATGGCAACCAAGGCCAACCATATTCCAGGCCATAATATCAAACCTGTATCAGGTAGAGGGAGGAGATTCTTACCCTCTATTCTGTGCTTATGAGACAGTATTTAGAGAACTGTACCCCATTTGGGGCTCCCCAGTATAGGACAGACACTAACATCCTGCAGCATGTTCAGTGCAAGGCTACCAAGACAGTGAAGGGAGGCTGCTGCAAGACATGAGGAGAACAGCTTAGAGAACTGGGTTTATTCAGCCTTAAGAAAACAGCACCAAGGCGACATTTTATTGCTGTCAACAGCCCCCTAAGGCACAAAGGGAAGGTACAGAGCAGCTACAGTCAGACCTGTCAGAAATGCACAGTGGCAGGATGAATTGGCAGACATGTTGAACATGGGAAATTCTGTTTATATATATATATATATTCTGTTTATATATATATTTATTCTGTTTATATCTCTGTCAGGATGGTGAAATACTGCCATGCATTGCTGAGAGGTTGAGTTCTCCATCCTTGGACACATTCAAAACTTAAGAAAACTCTCAGCAGCCTGGTATTGTTGGACCAGTTTTGAGCAAGATCTTGGATTAGATGAACCCTGGAGGTCCCCTCCAAACTAAATTCTTCCATGAATCATTGGCATTAGATCAGATCAGCTGCAGCTTTATTAAGCAGAATTTTCAAAACCTGCAAGCAAGGCAAAGCTAGAGCATCCTTGGGTAACACTTGTTCTAGTGCCGCACTAGAAATTTTTCTTCATGTCCCCTCTGAACAAGCTGCATCTGGTAGCTGTTGCCCCTTGTTTTTCCCCATCTGCCACTACGGAGAAGAGTTTGACACCACTGCTTTTCTAGGTTTCCTTCAAGTACTTGCAGGCTGAGATTAGATTCGCCTTTAGTTCCCCCCCTTTGCCAGACTGAACAGGGCTAGTTCCCTCACTGACTCCTTGTAGGTCATGAGCCCTCAACCCTTAATCAGGTCTGCTGCCTTCCTCTAGACATTCTCAACAGCTCTTTTGAACTGGGGAGCCCAAAGGTGGTACAGTGTTCCATATGCAGGATGGAGAAAGGTTAACGAGCGTCGAGGAACCTGAGAAAGAGAGACACTAGTGGAACCAAGCTCTGCCACAGTGAAAGCAGTAGCCTAAAGGAAAGGAATGAATGGAGGCCAGTCCATGCCTGGGGTAGTAGATGAACCCCCCTCCTTGCCCACCTCTCTTTCCCAGGTGCTTCTGTACAACAGGTATAAGGCTCTGCATGTGGAAGGCCAGGAAAGACACGGACCTGTGGGACCGGGTCCAGAGGAGGGGCACAAAAACGATCAGAAGGATAGAATACCTCTCCTATGAAGAAAGGCTGAGAGACTTGGGGTTGTTTGGCCTCAAGAAGAGAAGGCTCCAGGGAGACCTCACTGGGATCTTTCTTATAAACTGCCTTTAAATATTGAAAGATGGGCGCAAACTTTTTAGTGAGGCCTGTTGCAACAGCGCAAGGGCTAACGGTAGGGTAGATTTGGACTAGGTTTAAGGAAGAAATCTTTTATGATGAGGGCGGTAAAACACTGGGACAGGTTGTCCAGAGACGTGGTAAATGCCCCATCCCTGAAAACATTCAAGGTCACTTTGGATAGGGCTCTAAGCAACCTGATCTAGTTGAAGATATCCCTGCTCATTGCAGGGGGGTTGGACTAGATGACCTTTCAAGGTCCCTTCCAACCCAAACTATTCTATGATTCTATGCAGCACTCACCTGCTCTAGAGAGGACACACTGAACATGCTCTTTTAACGCATCGCAGTCTGCTTTTCACTTTATTTCAGATGAAAGGCAAAATCCAGTGCACAGATTTAATAAAAAACCCAAGTCATGTAGTAAAGATTGCTTTTGCTGATACAATAGCTGTCCAATGACTTTGCACTGGTGAAATCAAATGAATGTTTGTTAAATCATTCATGCTTCTCCCCACCATTTTATTTCAAACTTTATCCTGAAACAAGAATTCTAAGTTACTCATATTTCCTGAAATGCCCATCAGCTTTACAAATCAACTTAGAAAAGAAAGCCTTTCCCATATGTCTCATAAATTGGATGCATGTACTTGTTTTCACAATCAAGCAGACAGGGGTAACTACTGGGTCAACTTGTACCAACTTCAAAAGCTTTCAGTATGGAGAATCAGGCATTTTGTTATGCTAATTGTTCTGATTTGATAGAAATAAACATGCCCTAAAACAGCTTAAATAAAACCTCAGAGGTAGGAAACAGTTGGCAAGCCCTGAAGGTTCTACCACAGAGACACAACAAGTAACATCTGACGTTCCCTAGGGTACTGTGCTCGATGCTTTATTTTGCTAGTATTTTTTTCAAACTGCTGTTTTATATAAGACAATGTCAATGAGCCTTGAATCAATGTAACAGGATCCTGCATTAAAAAAAACCAAAAAATCATAAAGTGGCTCATATTTGTTGAAGTGGAACCTATGAATTCCCATGTTCTACAATTTTGTAGCCGCAGGCCTAGTGTCACAAAAATGCAAGCCAAGAAAAAGAGGAAATCAAAGCAATAGACTAATTTGAGTTGTGTTGTGCATCCACTGCTCCTTTTATTAAATGGTAGGATTATGGCGCTTACCTGGAAGATCCTACTTGGAGAACAGAGCCAACCCCTCACAACACAGATCAAGAAGAGTTTGATAAAAAGACAACACATGCCATTAAATGTTACTTGACAACATTCTCCAATCTATGCAAGTCTCCCCGTTCAAGAAAATTCTAGTCTAGCATTTCTGCAGCAAGCTGTACCTTTGCAGAGAGCTTCGTTCTAGCTCTCCCGTCTTCACAAGCTGACTCTCCAAAGGCAAGGACGGGGGCTGCAAAAGGCCTGTCTGCAAACACTGGGCATCCATAAACCTCTGAAACTTTGAAAAAAAATTGACATGCCCACTTCCCATAGCTTTGTGGCCAATCGCACCTGAATGAACATCATCAAGGAACAGAAGTAAAGCAAAGAGGGGTGGGGGCAGAGGGGGCAGG
>NW_010250079.1:0-14098 GCF_000690775.1 Eurypyga helias
AAAAAAAAAAAAAAAATCTACTTAACCAAGAGGAATTATTTTGATTATCTGATATTGTTTTAGACTATGTCTGATTAAACAGGTGTTTTGTAGCACTTTCAAATACAAATCTTGTTCAATTATCAGTCCTTTGGAATATGTGAGATGTTTCTTTTAACAATTTTTCTAGACAAGTGTCTCTTACGACATATTTTTTTAAAATAACAATTTATTTTGTAATAGCAACCTCTAACCAGTATGCTATATAAGTAAATTGAAAGTTGTACGTATTAGAAGGTATCTTGGTGAATTAATATCTAAAAATGGTAATTATTAGCATCTTTACCCTTATAATTTCTGTACATGGGCATCATGCCAGTTGTCTATATGCAGTATGATGTGATTTCAATGTTATTATAGCAGAATAAAAATAGAAATATCAGTCTGTTGTAGACTTCTGAGACAAAAGAGTCATTCTAATAATTTGTAATCAAGATCAATTCTAATCTATTACAATTACAATGAAAATGTTATCCAAACTAGGCAATAAAAACAACAGAAGACAGAAAATATTGTATATATTATACAGGTTAAATATCCCCCTAGGCAAAAGAAGGATTTTAATACAAGACTTATGACATCAAAATATGTGCTTCAGTCATGAAGTTAGAAAGTACTGGAGACCAAGTGTATTGCAACTTCGAGAGATTTCTGTGTGTATAAGCTAAAGGTCCTTCATGTCAGGAGATGGATCCTGAATCCTAAATGAAGACAGAAGCTTTTTTACAGACCAGAATAAAGTGCCTCTCTTTAAGAAATGAAGCGTAAGACCTGAAGCTCTTCTCAGCATTTTCTGGTGGCAAATTTACTCTGCTTAGTTCAGCAGCCTGGCTTCATGTATTACTTTAGGTATTTAACTCTACTCAAACACTATGAAAGGTGTTTGGGCACTGAAAACAGAGTATGTATTCTACTATATGGCAAAATATAGGAAAGAACAAGAAATTACCACATTAGACATTTTAACACCTATCTCTCATCTCAAATGTTTTATTATCTAAAGGAAAATGAATGAAGATCTAGAGTCTTGGTCCAAGAATTTCTTATCAGTTCTGTGTAATGCACTTGCTGCCAAAATATAAGTCCTTCTTTGCCTGGTTGTTCTGGTTTCTAGTGTTTTAAATATTCATCTAGATAATGAATCAAAGATATTTGTTTTTCTTAGAAAGAAAATGATAACTTAGAAAGCTAATATTTTTTCAAAACTGCTTAATCGACAACTAAAAAGTGAGTGATGCAATGGTTTTAGTAGTAGTAGTATAGTACTTTTTTCTTTTGTAGTAGTACACTCTGGAGTTGTGAACCATCATGGAATGGAAAAAATGTGAATTAAATTTCTGCATTTGGTAAAACTGGCATTGCCTATGTTCTAAATATGAAATGCATTCATTTAGATCAGATGCTTCAGAAAGGCAAAGTTGGGATTTTTTGGTTTTGAGTATTTTCTGTTTGTTTGTTTGTTTCCCCCTGATCTATAATTGTATACTGCCAATGTGTGATTTTATTTGGTCTATTTTAAAATTGAAAGTGTTGCATTGACATAGCTGGATAACAAGATTCTTCACTCAGACATTAAACATACAGAAGTCATGTAGAGATATCAGAGGTTTATCTTCATGTGCTTTAGGAAGTTCAGAAACTGCACCAGAGTTGTTAAATTATTTTTCACAATAATGTTAGTATCATTCTCTTGGCCCCAAATGTGTTTTTTCTTCTTTCTGTCTCCAGATTGTTATATTAAATCTACATCATTTAAAGTGAATGTTAATAACTACCAGGAAAAAAAAAAAAAAAAGGTGTTACGAGCTTGGATCTATAATCAGTTTTAAGTGTGTCTGTGGGTACACAATGATTGACATTTTTCCTTCATTTCACTGTAATTTTCTTAAAAAGAATTTATGAAATTCGTTATGAAAAAACAAGCTAAGTCAAGTCCTAGTAAAGTATATATATATATATAAATGACTAAAGTACCAGGACTTTTCAAAACCTTTTGTTTGGTATCTGACATGTTTACATCAGTTTACTTTAATCACTGCATTAATGACTTCTCATTAAACCTTCTGTAACACAAGATCTCAACTCTTCAATTCAATGTAACAAATAAGAGTTCTTTGAGCAAAATATGCTCATCTTGAAAATATAAAGCAGATATATTCCAAGATCAGACTGTAGTTTGCTGTGCTTTTCAAGCTTTAACCACTCAGGGCAAGATTGTCAACATTAATTAAACATTTCTAGGGTAAGGAATAGATCTGGTTAACTTAAATGTTTTTACAGTCTGATTTATCTTGTCAAATAGAACAGGGACAATTTAAGGAGCTTTTAGTATAGAACAAACCAGGAAGGTTTTGCATCTAACTTTTAACAAGAGCACTTAGTTTTTAAAATTCTCATAATTATGCGTGACATACCTTATTTGCTAACTGCTTCATATTTTCCATTGCATTTCCACATAAAAGTATAGCTTATTTTTTTATATATATATTTTTATTGCTGGTATTAAACAAATATATTTTTGTACAGAAGAAGAAATTCCATGTTTGTGTGGACAATAATTGTTTTGGTTTTTTTTTTTACATAATTGATTTTTTTACCTTTTGACTTCGTTGTTAATTTCAGCAGTGAGTTGCTGTGCATATGTTGCTGTCTGTACAAAGGAATAGTTGTCTTTTGAAACAGACACAGCTATCACTGACACTCGCCAGATCAAGGTCGAATCATAACAGCTCAGCCAAAGCCAAATTAAGTCCATTTTTTAGACAGATCTTGACTTCAGCAGGCTTTAGTTCAAGCTCAAACGCCTGTGTTTTTCCATCCCCATTTTCCTCAGGCAAGCAAGCCCTTGCTTTCAGGAAACCCATCTGTTTCTGTGATGCAGGAGCTGGCTGTGAGAGGTCACAATGTGGGGAGTCCAGGCCAATGCAGAAACATCTCCTGATCCCCAGCAAGCCCTGAGGCGGAACTCCACAGCTCTACCAGTCTCTCATATGAAGAAGTTATAGCAGCTCCAGGCATCAGCTGAGCACTGGTTAGAAAGCAATACAACTGCATCTTCCTTGATTCTTATGGATCAGAAAAAAGAGACGTTGACTTAAAATGTGTGCAGAAGAATGTGTTGAATGCTATTTTAAGGTACTTACGTCAAAACTATATTTGTACATTTGAAAGTACATTTAAAGTGCTAGATTTTTTTTAACACTGATAAATTTTATCATTTTGTACCATATTAGAGAGTTTATCAATACCTGGTGTATAAATATAACAGCAGACAGACTGAAAACTTTTTTACTGTTCTGTAGTGACTAAATGTACTACTAAATTGTCAAGAAAATAATCATACAGAACTTGCTGTTTTGGGGTCTTGTTAACAACTCAAATAAGGATCAACCAAAGGTCTGTAAACTTTGAAGATACTTTTAGCACTCTTTTAGAGAAAGGTCTGTGTTTTATACATGTGTTTTAAAATCACAGAAAATAGAGAACATACCATAGCACTTAAAATATATATTCAAAATTAATTACTACATCATAATTTAATTAATTGCTACATTATAGACTAAAAGAAATAAAAAAATGGTTCAGAAATATTTAATGCATGAAGATCTTCCAGACAGTCACACAGTGAGACAGAATTGTGGTATTTATGAACAAGATCAGTATTACACATATTATAGTAGCATCTATGCCTATGGCAGACCTGTGACCTGTGTTCCTTTAATAAATTCTGTGTAAACTCATACTTCCCAAAATGGTTAAAATAAAAAATTATCCGGAAGAGGAAGCAGGAAAAGAATAGGGAACAGGAAGTAGAAGAGGAAGGAAAGTAATTCCAAATAGGAATTGAAAGTGTCATAATATTAAGTAATTTGCTCAACATATATGTGGGAAATTACTTTAAATCCCCTAAGTACTAGCTCCATGAATTATCTAGAACTGACTCTCATATGTTTTGGAACCCTTCCCATTAAATTGTCACCATTGATCTACTTTTTCCACAGTAGCTGTTCTCTCTGTTTCTGCATGTAGACTTTTCAGACTGTTTTATTTCCTGTCTCTATTTTATGGGTTGAGGGGAAAAAACAGTTAGAGACATTCTCTGACTCTCCAAAGCCAGTTGTAATTTCAGTTTTTCAAACCAAGGAACTGAAGGCTCAAAGACTGCAAGAAGAGGTAACACAGATCAACTACTTTCACCCACCTGTCCCTGGAGTAAAATCTCCCAGAGTTCTCTCTGGCTTAGTATAGTTTTGAATGGTTTCCAATACACATGTCTATCCAAAATGTGCCATTCAACCTTTTAAAAAGTAGCAAACTGTCAAAACTAAAAAAAAAAAAAAAAAGACCTTGTCACTTCTTCCTGAGGCAAAAGGAAGTGCAAATATAATTATTTTTTAAATGTGAATTGTGTGTACTTCTTTGGTGAATGCTGCTTTCAAAAATGCCTCCTTGGCAAAAAATGGTAAAATTATGTAACCTTAAAACCTCAAATTCTCTTTACTCTTGAAGCTATGTCTCCATTATTTTGTAAATGGAAGAAAATCCATATAACAATAAATATTTAAACAGAAAGCAGGTACCTAAATCTAAAAGTGTAAGGCCTAATCATCTGTCACTAATGTGAAAGGAGATTGTACTAAATCAGACCCCACAGTTACTATTACTAAATTTTTCCAAATTAGAAATCCTGAGCAACTTAGCATCTGTCCAATTGCTACTGAAAAACCCAACTTAAGAAATAATATAACACACAAAATGTGGTTAGGGCAGCTGTATAGTTCTAGAATGCTTTGGATGAGAACTTGTAAAGTGCCTTTAAACAAACCTGACAGGTTGAAGTCATTCCTCCATGCATGAAGGATTGCAAATGTATGTTTCTCATCCTCATGACAGTCACTTAAGCACTAAACTGGAGGCTGTCAGTTGTGTAGAAGAAAGCGTAGTAACACTCTCCTCTAAAGAACCTGTTGTATTAGTAGTATATGTCAAGATTTACTCGGCCAGGAAAAGAAAGAAAATGTAAACGCGTCTTTAGCTTAGAGTTATGACATTTAAGCAGAGTTAAAAAACTTTGATTTCCCATCCCTGTTCCAATAATTAATTACATTAGTCTTATTTTCTAATCAATTTTAATATAAGCAACTGTCAACAAGACTGTGAGCAAAGAAATAAAACTCAGCCACCCCCTTTAGTCACCTTTCCCAAAACACCCTGCTGGCTTTTGAATGTTCTCTTCTTAATCAGGTAATTTAAAATTATTTATTGCTTAAGCAGGAGGATAGTAGTGTGCAAGAACTATAAAAAACACCTTTATTTGGAGCTGTGCACTTCTACCAAGCTAGCAAATATGTATATGGACTCCCATAGCAAGTAAGGTAAATTCAGCATTCATTTTCTGTGACACAGATGAGACCAGAGCTAACTAGTTCTTTTCAAAAAGTGCCAATGGTTTTTGAAAGAGTGGTTTCACATATCTATTTTCACTCTAGAATTAGCAACTGTAAACATGGCATCAGATATAACAGACGTTCTGCTGCTCAGCACTTGACTACTGGCTACATCAATGTGCTGGTAACTCTGGATCTCAACATATTCATGTCCCTTCCACTCCATGTGCACTGTCTAGAGAGAGACTTGTTTTCTAACAGGGTCTTCAATCTCCTTCCAAGAATCCATCTGAGCAGAGCGACATTAATGTTATTTTAAAGTCTAGCTAATAGTATGACATGTACTGTACAATTACATATAACTGCCACAGTATATGCTAGAGACAGTTGGATACAGTAGAGAGGTAGATCAAAAAAGGTAAGGTTCATTTTACTACCTATTTTTCAAAAACATAATATGTAGGCGTAACACATTCCACCATTAAAGAATGTGCTGGAGGGCATACTGCTCTTCACTGACTTTGGAAAATATCCAGGAAAGTTTATGTGGGCTAAATAGCTAATCTTTAGAGACTTAATCCATTTCAAATTATGGTTCCATGCCCACAAGATGGTTAAGACCTTCCTCTTCAATAAAGTATGTCAGGACTGCAAAGGAAGTTCTCAACCTTGTCATGATTTGGCCTTTTTACCTTTTAAAGCATAGACCAGAGCAGATATTTTCTGAATATATTAACCCAAATTCTAGCACACAACTTCAATCCATAATTAGATTTTTTCTGTTTTATTCAATCATCTGGTGTTCGTTAAAGCGGAATGGCCTCTGGCTTCTTGAGGCCCCTTAGGCAAATCACATCATGTAGTTATAAAATAAAAATAGTGTAGTCATGCCTACCACTAAAGAGATATTTAATGTAATGTGTTATGCATTTTGTACAAGTGCAGCAGTAAAAGTTACAACATGGAAGCTTGCAAACTATTAGAATGAGACATCTGTAGAGCAATCTTTCTACATGGTGCATACAACAAAAAGAGAGAAAGTTGCAGTGAAAATTAAGTACAGATGATGATCATTATTTTAGTAACCAAAAAAAAAAAAATCCATATACATTTTACCTTTGTTCATGCATGTGAATGCAAAGGCAGGTTATTATAAAGAGTCAGTGTTTTATTTTTAACTTCGATGGCTTTTTTTTGAAATAAGTGTACTTAAGTGCAGTCAGTGAAAAACTCCCCAAAAGTATACTTTCTCATGAAATTTTCTTTTACTCTATTCTGTTTTCAATTTTAGCTTTAACACTAATTAAAAGGAACCTTTTAATAGTAACTTTGCAGAGTATTCCAGAACATCAAATATAAATATTTATGAAGCTTATAATATTTAAGAGATATGTTGGTATGGATATAGTGGAATACATATGAATTCAATGTTATGTTACCCATATTAATCTAAAAGCTAGACTTTTAAGTTCAGTGCTACAAATTTTTTTTATGTTCCTAACATCTATAGAAAAACTGCTGTAAACATCATTATTGTGCCTTTATATAGAAACATACAATGAATAAATCCTTTCCATAACAGAAATGTAGTATTTATTTCTAAACAAGAACCACCATATCTTGGGGGGGGGGGGGAAGCTATCCATATTTAAATAAGGTGGGCAATGTGATTAATTTGTTTTGTATATTCCACAGAATAACAAGGGCATTTAATATGGGCTCTATATCTTTGCTAAGATAACTTTTTTTTATGCTGACATATGTTCTGTGGGATAGAATGGATCAGAAAATCTTAGGCATGCATTTGACAGCAAACGCTTATGCAAACTGATGTCAATGAGACGACAAAACCTGTTTAGTAATACTGATGTCTCTGAAATAATTAAACAACTGTTTCTAAGTTATATCATTCGAGAGACACATTGTGTCTGTACACGCAGAACAACAACAACATGTAAAAGAAGGGATGAATCAGAATATGCCAATGACAAGCAGGTAAGATCATAGCATATATTCTGTGGGAAAGTATTTATCTGACTGAATTGGCAACCATATTGTCTAGAATATCATGTAACAGAGATTATGAATATAGAATGGATGAAACATACTGACAGAGAAAACAGGAGATGTAGTCTGTGATTTATACTCATTTTAGTTAGTTTTACATTTCAATGAGAATGTAACATTGCTGATTTAAAAACGTATAAGGTCCAAACAGAGACAGTAATCATTTAAGTTCTGTTGTGGAAATAAATATTTATTCCATGAGTTTCTGCCTTTTTTTTTTTCTTCTTCTTCTTCTTTTAAATAGATTTAATAAGGGATTCTGCTCCAAATAAATGTAATCAATGCCAAAACTAAAACTCAACCCATCCTAACAAAGTCAGGTAATTAAAAGGTTGTGGTAATACTAAGCTTAAATTCAAGTCATTCAAGACATTGATCAGAGCAACAATTTAAAGCTGACCTGCCCATTCTTACTTCACTTCAACTATTTTCTGCTTTCTCCACAACAGGTTGGAGGGAATATTGATCTGCTTATCACTGTAGCATGCAGTGATCTATTTAACGATTATTAACACATTTCCTCTCTTTGTTCTCTTCTTCAGTCTAAACAAGCCCAAGTTATTGCAGCTTTCTTTCTGGGCCTCTTCTCTAGGCTCTATGCAATTATTCTTTATCTTTCCCGAAGAACAGTGTAAATTTCATTACTTTTGTCATGAAAACTTTCTAACACAGTGAGCTTCTTCACACTTGCTGCTGACGTTGTTCTATGGGCAGAATTTGAAGTCCATTGTACCAAAGAAAGAGGGAGTCTGTATCTAGTAACCAAATAGTGAATATGTTCAGCCTTGAAAGCTGCCTAGGCGTACTTTACAGTTAGGGGTGAGTCAGCCAATTTGGGTGAGTCCAGGGAGATCCATCATGTTAAGATAGGCACTCACTAGTCTCTGGGCTCCATGCGCTGTTACCTAGACCTTCACTGACCCTGAGGGGTGTTTGCGTTGTAGTTACTAGGATCAGGTAACCCTGGAGATGGAAATTCACCATACCACCTGGCTAAGAACAATAGTGTACTCATTAACCTATCAACCGTATATTGTATATAGTGATCTATGGTTTGTTGCCTAAAACTATGCTATGTCCTGAACTATAGCGTTAGGTGATTTTAATGTCAAAACTTACACCCCTTTATGAATAATGGGTATGATAATGTTTAAGATGTTTAAAACATGAACATATGTAACTGTGGGCAGTGGGGAAAAACATAATTAACCAATCAGTTACTTTATTGTGATTTCTTCTTTGGTAATATTTTGTATAAAAGGCCTTTTGTATTTCTGAAATGTTGTGCTTGCTGTGTTAGATGCCTAGCACCTGCTTCTGCAGAATCAAACTAAATAGAAATAGCTTGACTCAGTGTGCTGCTTGGCTCTTGCTTACTGGGTAGAAGAACCCAGATTTGGGACAACATTTACACAGGCAACTGCATTTAGATATTTAAAATTGTGTCTCTCTTGTCTAAAGCTGAAACCATCTTCAGTGATTATAAAACCTAATACTAATAATATTACTAATTTTTGGGGAACTAGTGGAAGGGTGAAAAAGTAGTTAAAGGAGGGACATCCTCCTAAAATTATATTTTTTGAATAGTCTGTGGCCACAATGACACTGAGAATTTTTTATAATTCTACACTCTTTACATTATAGAAAATTGAAGTACAAACCATACATTGAATATACATATAATTGTAGGATTAATTATAATATTCCCAAGTGAATATACCATAAAAAACACTCTGTATGTGTCTGACTAGTGTGAGTGTGTGTCCACAATATGGTATATTGTACATGCTATTAGCAGGTTAATTTTTTTATTGGGATTATACATACAGTGATAATTTGTACTTACTTTTTCTTAGTACATTTTTCTCTTTCAAAGACACAGTAAATACTTTTAAGTTAGCTCTGTTGTCGCTATGTTACAGAATTAAGTGTATTTGGAAATTTCTCCAGGTGAGAAATAGCTACTTCTTTTGTCAATTGACATGTTTGCACAGAAACGTTGCAGAGATAAAATTGTAAGCATCGTTTCTGGATTTTTTTCCAAATGCTTATGTTGTCAGTAATAGATTTTCTAGTGTTTGTATATTGGGATTTTTTTACATTTATCATCTATACATAGTATTATTCATCCATATTCTCCGTTGTTCTGATTTTCTAGTCATCCGATCTGTATAAAAAGATAAAAAATATAACTTATTACGATTTATTCTTTTGACAAAAATCTTTCTTTTTTTTTTTTTTTTTAATAAGAGACAAAGTCTTTTATCTGGTAAAGTCTGGAGGGACCTGGGAATTTTGATAGGTATAAGAGAAGCAGAAACAATAAAAGATTTGAAGGCTGAAAGCCTATAGATTAAATAGGATTACACAACATTACAAAATATCTCAAATTGCTTTTTAAAGTTACACATGCCCAGCCTACTGAAGCATAGACAATGCTATGACATGCAGAGTGAATGTCCCGGTATCATGCCCTGCAGCCCACCTTCAGCCACTGAAGCATTAGTAACTTTGCTGTTCTTGGCTCCCAGCCCCTAGTCTTTTCTCTGAGTTTTCACTTAGAAGACAAGTTCAGATAATTTACTAGAAGTGTGTAAAGCTTCAGGTGTCTATTACTCTGTGGTGATTTGCCTGTGGATTCATCACAAGTCTGAGAACAGGTACATATGTCACTTGGTATAGTTTTCTTCTTTCAGCTTTGGCTGGCTCACTTTTCCTCACCTTCCCTTAGCCAGGGAACTCTTTGGAAGAGTAAGAAATATGCTCCTACACAAAGAGAGGGAAACAGATTCTTTATACACTTCTCCTCTCTATTTGGCCTCACCTTATTCCTGTGTGTGGTTTAACGTTTTGAACTTCCCTGAATTAGTCAAAGCAGTTACAACATTGTAAGTATAAATGCATGATTTACTTGGCTATGAAAATGTGTTATTAGATTGCATTCACTGCATAGGAAGTTTTTGAGAATAATACGCAAAATGAGAAAATAGTATACCATTTCTGATAAACACATATATTTTAATAATGTTATTTATGTGTTCCTGACATGGATAATTCCTGTCATTAATATTTTTAATTAATGGGTCTGTTTCCTATTTTCCATTGTTTACAATGCTTAAATAAGAATCAAGTATTACCTATTATATGTAATGCAACAGCTACATGAAATGTACTGATGTAGCTTATTAAGAGACAGAAGAGTAATTTGCAGGTATCTATACATTTGTATCCATAAAAGCTTGGAGATATATACATATAGACATATATTTCTTCTCTCTAAAGCTGTAGTAAGTCTGGGATGAAGATATTAAGACACTTCAAACTTTAATAAAAACTGTTGGTTTTCATTATCCTTAAGGTAAGAATCTCATCAGTTAAGACAAGATCAATAATTTAGTTAAGCTTTATACATCAAACCAGTTTAACTCAGACTATAATTATGAAATAATATATGCCTTATTGTATTCTCAAAACGTATTTAATCTGAAGTTATTTTGTGAATGTTGTCAAATATTATATTCAATAATTAAAAGTTTTGGTTCATGAATAAAACAGTCAGTTTTCCAAAAATGTTTCATATTTGAGAAAGGAATCTCACAAATATCACAGTCCCAATTCCTTATGTTTTAGGTCATTGTACAGTCATGCAAATTGGATGATAAATATTTGTTTAAAAATATTTTGTACCGTGTGTACATGCAGAAAGTTAATTACACTTCATGAAAATATGTAAAGAATTAAGCCAAAGAAGCATTAGGATCTTGATATACAACTTATTTTTTTCTATTTGCACTAAAATTATGAAAGGCAAATGCAGACTTAATTGAGATATTCACATTCAATATTTCACAATTATGGTTTGGAAACATGGTAAATGGAAATGTTTTGAGCAACTGGTAAATGTTGTAGATAATTAGTATAGAATAGAAAATTTATGATACTAAATAATGAGAGGAAAGTCGAGAAACCCTGATTCTAGGGAAACACATAATTTCAAAATAAGTTTGAAGACTTTAATTAATAGATATTTTTAAGGCCAGTAATTTGTCTTTATTTTTTCTTTAAATATAAATAACTATGAAATACATTTGACCATTAATCAGGAAACCAGTGACTTAATGACTAATCACAGCTATGAAAACAAGGAGGAAACAAATAAATTCAAGTGATCATAAAAACATAGAAAGCCTTTTTATTTTCATAGCAATACACCCTCAATAAAGGTACACATTTAAATTAATAGAGAAAATATTTTGGTTTAGACCAGATTCATCTATTTTACTTCAAATGTCTACATTGTGAAGAGACAATGTGTCTGTCAACTTCAACCACAAAAAGTGTGTGGGATGAATCCCATTTTACATCTCTCTTTTGCCAATGGTAAAATGAAGAATCTAGTTCAGTCTTTTTCCTCATGTGAATCATGAGATTTAAATCTGAAGCACTGTGAGTTGCACAGCATTTATAGATAAATATCTACTTCTGGACATTGAAATAGAATTGATAGATCCATTTATCAACAAATAATTCTTATATATCAACCTTCTAAGGAATTAACCATGACATGAAGGAACATATAGCATATAAAAGGACAGATGAAAATGCCAGATTTATAGGGCCATGAAAAAAAAGGAACCTGAAAATGAATCCAAAAGGTAAGGCTGTACTAAGGTCAGATCTGCTTTTTCTCTTCTATAAATAAAATTAAAATAAAATTTCAGGGAGTACTGTTTTCAATGTTACGCTACTGTTGCAAAAAACCAAAACACTTGTTACTGTGCATAAGCAAACCCAAGGTTTTATAAATATAACATGAGGTGAGGAAAACTAAGACTGGGAGCATAATTAAGAAACCTTGAACAACAATGCCCTTACTTTTTTTTCTTTTTCTTTTTCTACATTGAATTTGCAGTGCCAGCAATATGCAATACAACTTTAACCCAGAACTGTTGAACTTTGTTTCAGCTATTAAAAATACAGTTTTGAAGTTCTTCCATCTTAAGTTAGAATTTTGTCTATTTAATTTTTTAAGTGGTGTTAATATAGGCTTCATGTTCAGCACCAAAACAATGTGTTTTTTCTTTGTTCAAATTACATGTTTTCATCGAAAGATTACAAGCATTATTTTTTTTCTTTTGTAAGAAAAAATTGGAGATTAGTCTCCATATATATACTAGGAGACAAAACATTGATCTGAACATTGTATTCTTCCTCATGGCTTAAATATGGATTTACCTGTATAAAGAAAACATATTGCTGCATAGCCAAAGTTACAAAAAGATTCCTATCTTCCTTCTGAGAAATAAATCACAGTACTTGTAATTTATATTCCCTGTGAACAGCAATGATGTTTAAAGGAGGCAAAGGAAAATAATATACTGGATTCAGCCAGTTTACCTAGCCACTCTGAGATCATCTACAGGAACATATTTAGTCTTTGTTGTGAAACTGTCTTTGTTGTGAAGCTGATGACAGGAAATTAGTAATTAGTAATTTTGTTTTAATTGATATCTAGTTTTCTTTAAGGTGGTACACTGTCTTGATAGATCACTGTCTGTGATGTCAGGAACTGGAGCGAGTCTGAGCACTAATGAGCAAGCTGGATTTTAGAGGGACCAGGGGTGTCCCATCAAGCTGCTGAAGAGACTCTGGGGTCTCAATTGGGTGGCACACGTGTGTGTGTGTGTGTAGGAGCTAGGAACCTGGGGAGGATCTAGGATGAGGTGTGGGAATATATGAGTGTACACGGACAGCTACTGGGGCATCTGTCATACGTGTGGCTCTGCATCAGTGGAGGCCTCAAGGGCTTGTATCTCCAGGTGCCAGAAACTGGGGAGATGAGGCCAGTGGTGCTGTTTGTGTTTGAGTGCTGTGTGTCTGTCTGTATTGGCTCTGTGTTTGTGTACATATATATGTACATATAAACACATGTATGTATACATACGCAGGTGCATGTGTTTTATGTGTGTATTTGTGTGTGTTTGTGCCTACTGGGAATACGTACTTAGCCTTGTTAGACTGGGGGCATGGAGCTGTGGCAACCTCACATCTCTTGGGATTCCGAATTCATGGCCTGGTCCCCTGAGCCCCAGCATTCCTGATAGCCTTTATACAGATTTTCATCCATTTCTTCTTCTTCTGCCAGAAAATAACATTAACGGCAATCTGAAGTTAACAATTTTCTTTAAACAATTATCTATAAATTTTGCCCGGGAAATAAAATGTAACATCTGGTGGGACAGAGAATAATGTTATTTACAGAATACTGCATTTTGTCAGAATATAAAGTAACTGGGAGGGCAGGTAGACGTGACTATTCAGTCTCCTATATCTTATCTGGTAAATTTTTCTAGGTCATTCAACTGGTTCTTGAGTGTGATAAAGAAACAAGGAGAGGAAGAGCCATGTTTGTCCAGTGGCCTGTGTGATAACTGACTTCCTTCAAAATATAAATGTTTAAATCCACAAAAAAAAATAGGACGCTTACTCATCACAAATAAAAGTGACTGGCTTAAAATATTTTTGAGTCATAATGGCAAATGGACTTTTATACGTGACCTGAAGGAGAATGGATTTGAGGACTCATGGAGTTTAACAAGGCCAAG
>NW_010250080.1:0-212 GCF_000690775.1 Eurypyga helias
AGCGGTGGCCTCGCTGATGGCTTCCTCCAGGTTCTGCTGCTCTTCCAACTGACGGAGGAAAGGGAGAGAGGTAACGCTGTCCCCCCAGAATTCGGGTGCAGGAGGTGCGGGCTCGCTCAGAGCAGCCCCAGAGGTCCGAGGGGACGGCAGTGGGTGGCACAGGACATCCACCGGAGCGAGACACGGCTGCGATGGGGAAAGGCTGTTGGCAG
>NW_010250080.1:380-746 GCF_000690775.1 Eurypyga helias
GGCCGGTGGGCTGTAGCCACCAAAGCCACCTGCTGCTGACGGAGGGGTGTGACGGCCGAGCCTTGGGACACGGCTGCCCCAGGAGGGACCACGCTGACCTGGGAAAAATTAAGATAAAGACCAATCGTGTGTTAAAAGAAAATGCAACCCCCTCTGGCAGGCTCTCCGTAGGGAAAAGGGAAGGTCCCAGTTTTATCCGTACCGGCTGCGTCTCGGTGCCACCCGTGTCGGCCACAGTCAGGGCGCACGTGTCACCCCCGGGCAGGGCGAGGGCACCGCTCTGTGTCACCACGCCGATGGCGCTGCCCAGGGCCTGCAGGTCTTCCTGCGACAGGCTGACCTGGGCGGAGTAACAGCGGGTGCTCT
>NW_010250080.1:995-1322 GCF_000690775.1 Eurypyga helias
AGACCTCAGGTCTCCAGCCCTCCCCCTTCTACCACAACTCCCCACCCGGTATCTCTTGGGCTTGCGCAGCGCTGCAGCAGGAGCATCTCAGACCCAGAGGAAACTCGGGTCACCCGTGGCAGCTGCTTCCCTTGCCCCGTTGCACGGGTTTGTCCCAGTCAGCATGCGGGCAGCTGCTGGAGGGAAGTACAGGAAAGGCCATACACAAAGGATGAAACCCCGCAATCTCCCAGTCCAGCCTGCGTCAGCAGAGGCCGGGAGCGGCCCCTCGACGGCGCTGCCTGTGCTGCACACGAGCCCGGGCAAACGCCTGCCACGGGGGGCCAG
>NW_010250080.1:1334-2025 GCF_000690775.1 Eurypyga helias
GCAGCAGTGGGTGAGGCTGTAAGGACGCAGTCCTCGCGACAGACACAGCCCCTGAACCCCAGGGCCTGTTTTACACTGAAAAACGCCTTCGGGAGAACCCCAAAGCTGGGCAGAGGCCGAATCTCTCTATTCACTCCTGTCCCCACAATGCCGGAGGCTGTCAGGATCCATACCTGCTCCTGCTCCGTCCCCTCCTGAGAGATAAGCGAGATGTGCGTCGGCAGAGCGTCCTCCTCTCCGTCTTCCCCCACCTCGGAGAGGAAAGCGATGCGCTGGCGCTTCAGGGGGGAGCCTCTGTCCGCAGCAGCAGCTGGGCCAGGGAAGGGGAAGAGCAAAAAAGGGGTGAGAGTAGCACCCACCAGAGCGTGACAGCACATTCCTGACCCTGGACCTGCCTGTCCCCTGAAGGGCTGGCACAGAACAGCACCAGATGGTGACAACAGCCCTGTGTCAGGCTGGGAAGAACGGGTGTGACCTCTCCCTGTGCTGCAGGAGTAGCAGGAGTCCATTCCCAACCCTGACATACAGCGGGGACCATGGGGAGCCCTGGGGCGACGGGGAGGCAAAAGGCCACAGCACAGACCTGGGTGAGAGGCGAGCAGCCACAGGCTCCCAGTGTCACCTCCCCGCGCTGGCACACCCTGTCCCCAGCCTGCGCAGGGCACGGGGAGAGAATCACAGACTGGTTTGG
>NW_010250081.1:0-5490 GCF_000690775.1 Eurypyga helias
TGTAGGCTGCTTTTTTCTGCCTCATGATGGATGATGGATTGTGAAATTTTTGTTAAATTATGTAAAGCTACACACATGGTAAGCCCCAGATTTTAAGCTAAAATAACAAAGTCTGACTATTGCCATCGGGAAATAACACCATAATGAAACAATAGATAATAACAGGAAAACATTAGCCCAGAACTCTGCAGTGGTCAAAATAAACAAACAATACCATGTATCATGATGTAATTTAATAGAGAGTATGATTAAGCTGATGTCCATACATGCATGAGCCTCCCGCACCTTGAATAGTGCAACAAATTATGCATGCCAATCATCTCAAAGGATACACACAAAAAATGGAAGAGATTCAGAAAAGGGTTACAGGTGCAATGAAAAGCATAGCACAACTTCCATAGTATTACTAAACAGATAGTCCCAGAAATTTTCATCTTGGAAAAGAAACAACTGAATATGTAGTTGATTTAAGTCTATACATTCATCAGTGGCAAAGAGTGAAGGAGGAATGACTATTTACTGTGGCTTCCAATGACAGTACTAGTTGTCTAATGAAGCTGTCAGTTACAACATTCAAAAACAAAGAGTTGGTTCTTTTCACAAGATTGTTAAACTGCGAGTCTCCTCGTGGAATGTTGTGGATAATAGAAGTTTACATGGCTTCAAAGAAAAAGGGGAGAAAGTCATGACAAAGAAGATCTATTGGGGATTACTAAGTACCTAATATTTGGAGTCATAAGATTTGTTGAAGACATCCCCACCTTGGACTATCAGAATAGTAACAAAATAAAAGCAATACTTTATTACATTTATTTTGAATTTGCTTATGTTTTGTCTTTTATTAATGAAGTCAAATGAAATGAAAGTGATTTTTTTTTTTTTTGCGAGAGAAAGAGAGATGTGGATTGATTTTAAGGAAGAGATTCAGACTTACAAATAGGAAAAAGGAAAGTCATTGTACTTTACATTCCTGTGATCTATATTGTTCCTGCAAGTGATATAATTACCACTTGTAGGTATTTTGGGGTGTTTATTATGGAAATAAAAGGCCGAAGCTTCAGCTGCATCAGACTCCTTTCAGATTATCTGAGATAACAAATAGCAAAAAAATATGTTAAACCTATGATTTATTTCTGTGCTCAAATTCCTTTGCTTGCAAGGGGTCAGCTCAGCTCTGAGGGTGAGACTCTTCTTGATTTTGCGATCCTGTTGGAGACAGCAGAAAGGCTTAAAGAGGGTTGACAGCATTCATAAACGACAGCATTCAGCAGCTGCTGAGTTCCTTCAGAAAGGAAACAGTAACAACGGGCTGCAATTACCAGTTCTAATCTGCTAACTACCTTTAATTGGTCAGCAAGTGAGTTTTTTACAGTACAGACAAGTGAATGCATATTCCCTTGCAGGCAGTAATTAAATCTGATTGTCAGGATCCTTCTCTATAGGAGAAAGATTTTTAATGACTCAGATGTACATGAGCAAAAACAAAAAAGAAAAACCCAAAAAGAAGCATGGAAGAGATTAATAGCCTTAAAAAAATCTGGGAAATACTAGCTTGAAGGTGTCTTTACTCCATGAATTTCTAGCTTCTAACAACTTCTTCGGCCCTTACACAAGTGGTAGACACAGAAAGTTTAGCAAGCTCTCAACCTGCTACCTGATATGCTCAGAAGAGATATAGAAGAGTCATCTGACATGGAATCTCAGACTGCTTTGTTAGGACCTAGATGTTTGACCAGAGTGGACTGCTGCATAATGTAACATCAAGAAAGAGGTATTTGGCAAAAGCATGTGGTCCCAATTATTAGCCCAATGAGAAAATACATCCTGTCATTAACAGAGCTGCCATAGGTGAATATCATCTGCTTCATGCAAAGACACTGATGAGAATTGATGCATCTGGAAAATAGAGGCCTACACATACAGATACTGCTTTGGTTTGTATTGGGCTGATAGAAAGCTACCCTGTTCATGGGGGGAAACAAACAAACAAACAAAAAACCCCAACAAAATCAAACACCAAAACAAACAAACAAACAAAAATAGCTTTAAATATTGCAGGATATCAATATGAAGTACAGCCAACCAGTTTATGAGTGACAGAGTTTAGACAATATTAAAGGAGAAGTGAAGAGAAGAATTTTGCTTTGATGGATATATTTCTCCTCCTGTTTCTGAAGGCTGTTCTTTAAAAAGCATGAATGTGATGAATGTGTTGCATTTGTAAATAAGGTATAGTATAAAAACTTATAATGCAGCTTCATTATCTACGTGTGAAATACAATCCCTGTGGAGAAAAATCAATACTAAAGATCAAAGGAGTATCTTCAAAAGGCCTTGCGTTAAGGGTTTACAAGTGTTTTATTTCCTAGTTCTCCTCAAGTTGATGAAAAGCAGATCCTGTAAAAAGGTTCATTATTGGAGAAAAAGGGTCTTCTATTCTTTTTAATGTGAAAATACACATTTCACTTTTGTAATCCAGCAGCCTGCTGTCTCAGGAGTAGATATTTTAAAAGTGTCTTTTTAGCTTCATTGAATACTATTGCTAACAAGTGAGAGACCCTTATACAGGATGGGCTGGAAGTGCTGCAGGCTTCATTCACCAACTAACAGAAAGATGGTTGAGAAAGGAAGAGTTCAGGAACAGTTTCATCTGCACCTCAGAAGATACTTGCCCCAGAAAAGGGCAGATGGTATTTTCACTGCCCACAGACAGTTGCTTTAAATCACAGCTGTGATTCTTCATGAGTCCTTGCCATAGGGGTTGTCCAAACATGAAATCAACACATTATCTTGCCAGATCCACCCACCTAAGGGGCTGGTGTTATTCACTGTGAGTGCTACAGAGAGGGTGACTCAAGCCTTGTTCAGTTGAATTTGGACCAGTATCTCCAATATACATGCCCAAGAAGCTGACAAAACTGTAAAAAAAATGCTAACTCTCTTGTCACAGCAAGATAAATGTGTCTTATAATGCACCTACAAACCATAGAATCATTTGCCTAAAGATATTAATTCAACAGACGTTCCAATGAAAAATGCTATTAGCTCACATTCCCTAAAACTTTATTTATATTCGTGTAACTTCTTGACTCATGTAGCTAAGGGAGTCTGCACTGGTATCCCAGATGTAATGAACTGCCTTTAGCTGTTTCCTGGCAAAAATTTCAGCTGAGCTCATCTCCCTGTATATAACAGATCAGTGACCCAATGGGCAAAAATGATTTTGAAAATCTATCTGAAAGGTTTGCAGTGGGAGCTGCTGAACAGAGAAGTTTCTTTTTTAGTGTGACAATATTTCTATGCCTGAATGGGATCTGAGTACTTTTACTCAAAGAATGTGTGTTCATCAGTCAAAAGTCTGTCTCTTAAGTCTTGAGGATCCCTTAAAAGCTACCTCAGCTCTCACAGAAAAAAATGAAAACACCTTTCTTGATTCCCCCAGGTCAATGAAGATGCAGATTGGTTGTGTTCATCATTTCAATTGTTATCCCCAGCCCCATCTTTACCTCTGAAGAGGGGAGAGAGAAGGAAAAAGATTAGGAAGATTAAAACAAAAGGAGCTTGCTTTTTTGAAAATCAGCCCACAGAGATACATCCACACACTATATTAATGTTTGTAGGATGACAACACTCAGAGAATATTTGAGCCCTGCAGTCAGAGGAAAGCATGTATATGCATACTTAGGCTACCTTTAATTTGTTAGGGAAGTAATAAATGTGAACCTGCAGTGGCACAGACTTAACCTCTACCTAAGTCTTGGGATTATCAGTGGCAGTGTGCTGTTTATAGCTCAGCCTATTGTTGTTACAGCTTCCTGTTTCTTAGTATTCAGGCTAGGTAGGTTAAAGCTACATTCAGGTGTTTTCTTTTCAAAAGAAACATAGCCAGAGTCAATGAAACCACTCCCACACATGCAGGCTACAGAAGGTTTATAGTTGCTATATCATGTTAGAATATGTATTTAGGTTTTACAGATTGTTTGGATCATCCTGAATATCAGCTGCATCCTTCCTATTTAAAGATTGGTGAGTGCAGTATGAAGCACTGCTGCTGCAGTTAACTCTGCTATTTTTAGCTATACACAAGCACTATGGCCTTTTTCTTTTAGAACAGAATTTTACTTCACTATTAACAAATGAAACAAACTAATGTGGGATACATTATCAAGTTGCCGAAGGTTAGCCTTTCTTCATGTCATGCTTGTGAGTGACTGTGCTGTACTAATTAAAAACATTGCCATGGCAATTGCTATAGAAACATTTAAATTGGCAACACTGCTAACAAATCCCTGCTATTGATCCCAGCAGGGCTTATTTCACACTACACCTGAAGAATCTAAATAGAATGTTTTACATTCAGAAGGACTTTAAAAGATACGTTTCTGCAGTTGCTAATTTGCTCAGGAGAATAGAGTCTTTCATACTGAGATAATTCATCTACCTGGAACCACTGTAGGATTCTGATATCAGAGTCCTTACTACAAGAAGAGACTGTAATGGCTCTAGTCTACCATCACAGATCCCTCAAACCATAAAACCAAAAACATTTATTGACTCCACTCAGATCCTCTGATGTGCAAAGTGGGGAAAAAATGCAGGCTCTCCACAATTTACAACATGTTTAATATATGAATACCTAATCTTAAAAGAAGGTTTCAATGCAACAAGGTAGAAAACCACTTTCCGTTGCTTGACAAGAATAAGTTGAATATTATACTGAATAAATGGTGAAACAGAAGTGTAGCAGGAAATTGCATATATATTTTTGACGAGGTACTTAGAACAAAAACCATTAAATTTATGCTCTCCAGTTTCAGATTTAAGATATCTTCTCCTTTTAGAAGAAATAGGTTTTGATATTTATCACAATGTTCAGTGGATCCAGACTGATTAAGACTAATAACTCTCTCTTTATGCTTAATACATCCAACTATTGTAATAATCAAAAGCGGGATATAATGGAATATATATTTTATATATATATGTTTTGGGTTTTTTTGGGTTTTTTTTTTTATCATTCTAAAAAAAGACTATTATCCTTCTTGACACTAAGGATATTATTACCTTTCCTCTCCGTACTAGTGAAGTACTTCTGTTAATTAACAATCAAAACAGTAGGGGGCAGCACTACACAGAAAACCACATATTTTAAACAATCTTTGTGTTCTGCCCCGGCTGGGATAAAAGGTGGGAACCTAAAATTCCTCAGAGAAAAAATCCCTGTTTAAAAAAAAAAAAAAAAAAAAAAAAAAAAAAAAAAAAAAAAAAAAAAAGTGATGTTTGCACAGAAATAAATTCTTCTAGCAGGCTCAGAGCTATTGTGCACTGTGCATTGTGATCCCTTGAACAGCTGCTCTTACTTTTCCACACTACACCAGAATCTTTGTTTCAGTTTTAAAATACACGCTACACAGATGCACAGATTCACAGAGTGGTAGGGATTGGAAGGGACCTCTAGAGATCATCTAGTCCAACCCCACTGCAAGAGCA
>NW_010250082.1:0-302 GCF_000690775.1 Eurypyga helias
GCCCGCCCGCAGGCGGTGGCCAGCACCGGCGCCGAAACCCCCTCCTACGTGATGTGCCTTTCTGCCCTCGGAAATTAAAATCCCGGCGGCTCCCGATGCCTCTTGCCGGCCGCGAATCTCCGAAATAGTCCCGATGCTCCCTGCTCCAGGTGTGCCCGTAAATAACAAGTGATGAAGCTGCGTAACAAAGTTAGAACACCACAGGGATTTGTCGGGGACATTATCGAGTATATGCATAATCGTCATAATAAAATCAAGCCCTTATCTCCTCTCTTGGAAACTGTTCCTTTTTTTTTTTTTTT
>NW_010250082.1:362-991 GCF_000690775.1 Eurypyga helias
GCCTGTTAAGAAACGGTTCTGCTAACCTGGTGATCAATTAACAGGTCAAAAAATCAGCAGGTGGTCACTGGAGAATACTACTACATACTGAAAATTAGCATTTTCACAAAGGGGTTGAAAATACCCATTGTGCTGGGTTGCTGCCATTAAAAATCTTGATTCCTTCTTAAAAATACAGTATCAAACTGCAACTCTTTCTGGGGGCAAAATGAAAAAAAATTCTTTAAATCCTCGGTTCGTGCTTTGAGCTCCGCAGAAGTGTGTGTGTGTGCGTTTAACGAGGAAAGCCAAGTTTTGTGGTAGTTTTCCGTATTTGCGTTGTGTTTTAGGCTGCCCGAAGGTGCGGTCGGCGGGGGAGCCCGGCCCGGCGCAACCCCCCGGCCGTGCTGCCGCGGTGTGAAGGGTGAGGGGGTGCCTGGGTGGGGGGTACGATGCCCGGCTTGTTTTTCCTTTTACGTAAGTGAAACATTATAGTGGTTGTAGTGATGAAGCCCTTGTGCTGGGCTCGGCGGCATGTGACGTTTTGACAGAGCTGCTGCTCTAACCTTTGCCTCCTCCCGGTTGCTGTGGGTGGTAAGTTGATGTCAGGCTCGCAATTAGGACTCTCATGCAATTGACCTTGGCAGCGG
>NW_010250083.1:0-26873 GCF_000690775.1 Eurypyga helias
GAGGGGAGTGTGGAGGGGTGGCTCACAGATCCCAAGATGTTGCAAAGCAACCAGCACAGAGAAGAACAAGCGTGCAAGACAGACAGGAGCGGAAAAGAATAGTAACCAACTGCACCAGATTTCCCTCACACTTTTCAAAAACGCAGGACACCAGTCTGGGTTTTCTGCTATTTGAAGTTGCACATTAGCAAGGCAGAGAGTTATGAATTAGTGCATTTCTGAACAAAGAATCTGGCTGAGCGCTCTGATTTTAATTTTGCAGTTCTAGATGCAAGACAAGAGCTTGCTGATGTTCCCAGGGCGTAATGCCTAATTGCTCCCTCCTAAGCTGTGGCATTGGGCAGGTGGTGAAAAAAGACCAGGAGTAACTGGAAGTGCATTATGAACCAGAGGTGAGTTGCTGTTAGAAAATTGTCCATAGTAGCTCTCAGGGATTAAATATTTTCCACTTCAGAATGTTAACTAATGTTGAAATGATCCTTTTAACGACAAATTATTTCACAGAATCTTCTTTGCAATTAGAATCAAAATGTGATAATAACCAATGGCATAATGTAATGATATACATGTCTGCTTTAGCTAAAACTGGAGAAAAACCATTTGGGAAGCCAAAACACACAAAAAAGAATAGATTTCTGAAGAGAAAATCATTGTCTGTGTGTTGCTAAATGTCAGATGAGTAGGTAAGTCTGCTAGTTCTAGGATTTGTGTTATTCCGATTTAAAATAATACTTTAATAGTGCATTCCGTCAGAGTTTCACAGCAGCTAAAAAACCAGACTACTTTATATGATGCACTGCAGTGTTCTGATGAAAAATAAATACATTAGACCCATGGCCAAAGACATCTTTTTCCTGGGACTTCACACAGTGGATCTTCAGAATTATTTCTGAAAGGATCGTATTTTGATTCAGTTACACAGAAAAACTGAAAACCTACAGCCTGCAGGATGCAGATCAAAGTTTACCCCAAACTTCCCTCCCAGCCTCAGCACTGCAGTTCTCCTAGAGTCAGAGAGGCTAGGAAGAAAAAAGATCAGCTTTGTGTATTTTTCATTCTGCCTTGAGGTGGATTTTGAATTGCTGCTGTACTTCCCATAAGAGTCAGGACTGTTCACCACATTAAGCACTATTAGAACAGTTAATCTAAAATTTAACTTTTGGTCATTGGGACCCATAATATGACACCCTAACTTTACATCAAAGAAAGTGTGTGAACATACCAACTGCAAGAACAATTTGAACCCCCTGCCTTATTATATGAAACCCCTGCCTTCACGAAACCAGAGACTTTCCCTAGAGACACTGTATGCTTATATTACAGTTTTCTCCCAGTAGGCCAGGACAGCTGACTTATCCCACCCTTCTCATCCACCTCATTCAAGGCACACCGACGGACAACAGCCTCTCTCTCATCTACACCCCTTCTTGGGCAGCCATTCCTCTCACCTCTGAGTGCGTGGGGACACATCTCAGACTGAGAGGAACTTCCCCAGCTAAGATAGTATAATCTGTTTGAGATGCATGGCTGTTGTTGCCTTTCCTACAACAAAAAGTGCTAGAGTTTGAGGGAAACACCAGGTTTTTTTTAAAGAGTCCCCGTATTAAGACCATTTTACAGCAACTCCCTCTTCATTGTGTAATTAATCTCCTCTCTGCTGCTACTGACTCAAGGGCTTGTGTGAGGAAGAGAAGAGTTTCCTGAGCTAGGAGAGGCCAGATTTATGTATTCACAGAGGATACAGCATAAAAGAGCTGTGGACCAATTTGAATGCTACATTAGCACAGATACTATCTCTAAAGTGTAGCAACTACCTATCTCACCTGAGGCCAGTGCCACGTTCTTGTTCACAGTACATCCCCCTTTCTAAAGAGAACAATTATACAAAGAGAAAAGGCAAAGGGAAAACATTTTAAACTGAAACAGGTAAGAAGCTACAATTGCTTTTGATACCAAAGACATTACATTTCAAACACATTAGTTTCTCAGTTAAGAAAAAAGAAAACGTTTCACAGTGATAAGGGTCATGGCTGAGATGCACCACACCAACTCAATTACTCCAGTACATGGTCTTGAGGAACCAGTGTGCTACAAACCCCACTGAGTTCAAATGGGAATGTGGCGCTAGTGAGTGGGCTCATCAGCAGACAGCTTTGTGACATTTCTCAGCACAGCAATATACTATGCATGACACTGCTTCTAGGTAGAACACTTATGCCTTATGTATTCAGTACTGCCCTTGCAGTACTTCCTATAGTTAGGGCACTTCTCAGATCCAGTCAGAAGAATCCTAAAATAAATTTATTTCAGTTTTTGTATTCCATAGCCCATCAGACACTCTGGACCCCAGGTAAAAAATGTGAAGTACCCCTGAAGCACTTGTAAACAGTCATCCTTTATAAATCTGTCAGTGCAGAAGCCCAGAACTGTTCCACCTATCCTCAGCACTGTGGGCAGAACAGATTGCTCACAGGGCTGAAGGGCTGCCATGGCCACAGGAAGGGGTGATGCATGGGAAAGGGGCAGAGCTGGGAAGAGAAAGCTCTGCAGAGTAGGCTTTCTGCTCCTGCTGTCACTAGGGCAAAAGGAGGGATAAGAGCCACAACTGCCACTGTCAAATGACACTCCATGACAGTGGCAGCAACAGCCTGGCTTCACACAGTTCTGGTTTTAGGCACAGAGTGCTGGATGCTCAGTCACTGCCCAACGCATCTGCTGCCATAATCAAACGCTTACCGTGTCTGTCTAGGGCAGGACTTGCCTAAAAACCCTCTTGCAGGTGAGAAGCTGCCAATTAAAGTCCCCACTAATGTAGTGTGTTGCCAGCTTAAAAGTGAGCAAAATCTTGATGATTATTTCACAGCCTGAACTCTGGCTTTCCAATACATCCTACTGTAGGTGGTCGATTGGAGAATACCACAGCTCAGGTCACAGCTTTGCTGTACATTCATTCTTAGGTACAGAAAACAGAGCTTCATTTGATAGATTTGCTGATGACAGCAGATAAAGCCACAGTGGTGAAGGCATGTAAGGAAAAAATAATTTCCTGTGTAGTTAGTAAGCCACAAATTGACAAACTCCAAATTGATTAAAGGTTTTGTTTTGCTTTTTCCTTTCCAATGTCTACCCTGCTTGTTTCCTTCACTGGTTTAGGATTGTTTTAACTGGAAGTCTCGTGAAAGTTATTCCCATTTTAGCAAGACTTGAAATGCAAAGCACATCACGAAGGACTGCTTGGGTCTGTCACTTCCAAGAACCTACAGTACAAGAATGGTTGTGCTGGTTCTGTACTCTGAGAATTCAGCCGAGGATTTGCAGAAAAAGGGGGGTAGAAGAATGGGCCTTCAGGGCTACAGGTGTAGAAGAAAACTAGAGATGGAGTTGCACACCCTCCAAAACTTGACAAGAGCCACCTTGGCATACAGAGGAGAGCAGGTAAGAACCAACAGATTACATGAGGCCCCTGGCTCTGTTCCTCTAGATGTTAACTACACAGCAACTCCATGAAACCTCAAAAAGTCTACTGATGTTAACAAGCTGCTAATAAAATTAACGTGATATTCAAACATATTCTTTAGCATGATCTTCCCTATAATCTTCCTGACTTTCCTTTGAAAGTTATCAACTATAGTTCATTTGTCATGATTAAATTTGTACCTGTTCTGTGGTTTTAAATGGTGCCAACATGGTCTCTGTGCCTCCACAAAGGGTGAGTTATTTCTCAAACACATTGCTGTACGGAGAGTTGCTTTCTTTGAAGCCCACATGGAGTCAGATTTTGGATCTCATGAAGTGTGCTGGAATTTTGCCATCAGCATCAACAAAGCCAGTTCATCTGTGGATTTCATGTCTGTGAACCCTGACAAGGAACAAACCTTCTCTACTTCTATTCCAGTGGAAAAAGTTTTCATGCTAGCTAAACAAGTTGGTTTTTTTCCTTGGATTGGAAAGTGTCAGCCATCCCACATGATACTCATCACACTGACTCCCATATTTCTCAAGTCATGGTATAATATTCACAGCAATTACATAATAGCATTTTGTATTCTGCATAACTCACTGCCATTAAAATTAATAAACTACACCCATGCCAATGACATGGGGTTTTTTTCTGCAGTGCAGCAACTCTACTTCAAAAAAAGAAGGGTAAAAAGCACAATGAGGCTCTTAAAGAGGATGAGACTTATCTAGCAATCTCTGATGGTGAGAGATATTGTAGAGCTGCTACCGACATTTGTCTGGGAAGACTTTGCTTAACTCATTCTTGGCTCCACCATCAGTGATGTAAGGAGTTCATCCCAAACTTGTGGCAAGAATTTTTTTTTTCAACATCCTAGGTCTTGATCTGTGCTATATATACACCCAACAATATGTTCACAGATGTCTACAACAGTAAATTCTCAAATTAAGCAAGCCCATGCTGTGCCACTTTCCTGATGACACAGGGTATTATTAAGATTAATATCAGGTAGCAAGGATCCTCATCCAGCATCATGTATTTTCGTACTCTGACAAATGCTTAAATACTGCTTGCTTTGACAGTAGAAGACAAGTCAGAGCTGAGAAAACAGTTTAAAAACCAAGGTTGGTTTTTCTCCCAACCGTTTCCTAGTAGATGTTCATTTTGCTCTCCTATAAGTCTGCCTCCATACTAAATGTCAGAAACCTGAAGATTTTACATCAGGGTATGTTGTGCCAACAGTGCCTACTGGAGATAAGAAAGACAAAATCTTTTCTCTTGCTCTGCACTCTGCTTCATGAACTGAGTACAGACCAGAGTGAGGGCACCGACATAGGCTGGTGCAGATTATACAGTTTATAAGTACTGCAGCAGGCCTGATGGTGAGCTGCACCCAATTTCTTATGTGGCAGAAAAGGTCGTGCACAAATATGACTTGATGCCACCTTTGTAATTCCTTGATCCTGGCATTAAGTGGCTTAATCATTGCCAGCACAATTTAATTTGCTGCTGCCTAGTGGTTTCAACTGAGCTAGAGCAGATGAGGATTTTGGCAATGTCTTAAAGTCTTTAGCTAAATCCATTGTTCTTTGGGGAGGAGACTAGGGAGCTCCTATCTTGACTTTATAGCACTTCACTCAGGGATTTCCAAACACTGAAGTTATCCCTTAGGAATCAACCAACCTTGGAGACCAGTTAAAGGGACAAATTTAACTAGATCTGTAATTTCTTATTTCCGCTCTAAGGTAAAAGCAGCAGAGTAGAGCCAAGGATCTGCTCCACAGTGATTTGATAGGGTCAACACTTCCTTGCTTGTTACAGCATCTCTACACTTACTTTCTGGAGATAATATTGCAGTAGGTTGGTCTTAAGATTTACTTAAGGTGTGGGCTGAAGCTTGCCAAATACATTTTGGAAGTGTGCCCTGGGGGTCTGGGAGGGCGTGGAGGAAAAAGCAGAGATACTGCTTTGTGGAGTCTGCCATTAGCAAAAGCTCTGCAGGATCCAGCGCACACACCTACCACCAGACTGAGACTGCCAGACCTGATGGTCAGAAACACTCTCAAGCCCAACTAAAGCCATCAACAGCTGCAGGTGTTCTGAAAAAACTCTGGTTGCACAGAGTAGATGTTTCCTGAAAAACAGCATTGGAAGGAGGAATTCAACTTTTAATTGGGAAATAAATTACAACACAACTAATTCCCCTCGTCTGTGGCACAGCATCTCAACAACGTGTGGTCACAGCCTTTAAGGCTTTCCTCCTCTTGGTCAGCTGTCTATCCACACTGTTATTTATTCTGTTTCATTGAAGAAGAGTAAACACAGTCACACAGCCTCAAGATTCTGGGAAAAGAAAAGGGCACATAGCATTTGCAAACTGTGTGCCTGCATATATGGGGAGGGGGGAGGGATCCACGGGTGGAGGACTGACAGTTTTTCTTTCTCTTTTATATGTTAGCAGAAGTTAACTGATTTATTGAAAGTCACACAGAGCAGGGCATAAAAACACTGGCCTGGGATTCAGAAAACTTGAGTTTAACTAAATGAACACCACCATTGAAACAGAGAAACCAGAGCCTTTGACTAGCAACTGCATAATTTCTGCAGGAGATCTGACAGCAAACAGCAAGTCTGTGATAAATCTGGCAAAGTTAATTAGAAGTTAGTCAGCAGACAACTCTGCAGTAGAAAGGTCTGGTTTTGTCTTAAAATCCTATGATATGCTGTTACTGTGACAGCTCACAAGAAGCAGCCGGGCTACCATCTTTGGCAGTCCTGGTAAGCCTACACCACAAAGGATCAGCCCAAAAGTTTTTCAGAATTCATCAAATCCATGAGCCCAAAGGCCAAATTCAGTTACTTATGCAAGGGACACTCATAAAAAAAACAAAATCAAGACTTCTAGCCTGTCAGCTATATGACAAAGTACATCCTACACAGTATTTGCAATGAAAAAAATAGATTTTTTTTTTTTAAATTGTTGAGCAAGCTTGAGATTGACTTTGGCACATAAAGGGTCAACACTCCCCAAAGGTCTACAAGCTAACTTCAACAGCAGTATAGTAATGCTTACTGCCCTCCAGACCATGGCCTCCCTGCTAAAGCTTGTCAATAATTAAACAAACTATCTGTTCAGTGGTCACTGCACCAGTATGACCACTTAATGTTATGTTCTCTCTTTCCCATAGAAACATGCATACCCAAGCCATCAGCTGGCAGCAATGTTGAGTTATTACTAATCTGACCAGACTGGGATCAACAATCAAATCCCCCTTATGAGAACACTGACTTCCATACAGTTTCTTAAAGCTGTCTTTATTTTCTGGTTTCTTCCTCATGAGTCTACGAGGTGTTTGTAAAGTGATTCATGCACAAGGCAGTTAACTGCAAAATACTCATGAAAAGAAGTCAAAATCTTCAATTCTTTAGGAACTACATCTTACAAAATCATTTGGCTTTGAGAGTTGCTTCATGGATGTTTTTATTTCTTGATAATGCTTGCACATTATCTAAGCTCCAGAAATATCCAAAACCTCATTGCTATTATGCTGAGCACTATACAAACACATAATGAATAAACAAGCCTTTCTTCTAAGAGCTTATATATGAAATTACAATCTTGACTGAACATCATGAGAAATTTAAAGGCACATACCAAAGCTTAATGCTTTGTAGGTGAAACATTAGGAGAAGCTTAGAATATTTCACCACTATCGCAATCATGTAGCTTAGAGTGAACAGCAGGAGCAATTTTTAAATCACAGGAAGCAATTTGGCTAGTCATAATGATCTCAGATACCAAATATTCTGCACAAAATACTTTGTAACCCAGCAACCCCCAAATTGCTTAGACTCTTAATCCTACAGTTTTACATACGATATGAAATGTTGACCTTTTATATAAGTGCATGCTAATAATGCCAGCTAAATAGTTTGAAAGCTGCAACAAAATTCAACCCTATTCATATGCAGAAATGAACATTTTTTCATGTAACTAATTAAGGGCATTTTAAAACACATGCACGTGCACTGGATGGGCATGAATGACTGCACACGCACATACACACCAGTACTTTTCAGTTCTAGCATTTGCATGAGCCTTAAGCTAGATCTATCACATCTTACATAGTGACGATATCTGCAGAGATAAAGAGTGAACCTTTACAAAGAGAAAGCCTTTAATCAGTCTTCTAATCAGAGTCTGAACTAATGAGGAAAGTCTCTGTGCAGTCGAGATAGCTCTTGCCTAACTGCATCTGACATTTTGGAATAGATTAGGTTCTAATGGTCTGCAGCAGAGCTTTCTCTTTAGAAACCTTGGGATGTCATTAATAAATACTGGCCATCGTATAGAGACTCCACACCTCTGTAGTCGAGACAAAACATCTTATAGGAAATCACTGCCTACTGTGTCGTGAACCACATCAGTGAAGCCAGGCGCAACATCCATCAAAGATTAAAAGAGCAGAAAACGAACACTGCTGTGACCAAACACTTGAAATCATGTGCCGACTGCCACAAACAATTAGAATTCAGCAGGGGTATTCTCAGGCATTCACAAATCATGACTGCAGGAGACCTCAGGAAATGGGGCCACGATTAACCCATCCTGCTGTCCCCAGCTATAACAACGGGCTGTTACAGGGATGAAGATGCAAGCTTTCTCATCATGAAAAAAAGACTCATTTTCCTAAAAAATTCACCCTCTCGTTAGGATGTGAAAAATAATCTGTTATGTACAGAAACTTAAAGTCACAGAGAGCAGGAAATCTGAGCTTAATTCTCTGTTTTTTGAGCAAGGAGGGCGATCTGCATTAGTGTTCGCATTTGGCAGCAAGGGGAGCAGCTCAAACACTGCAGGCTTGGGGGCTCCAAGGAAGGCAGCTGCTCTTGTCCTCCAGGGTCTAGTGACAACATCAACCCATCTCTGAAGAGGGCTGATAGGCTCCATTGGTTAGGACCCATCTTGTCCTTATGTAGAAAGCAGATAGCTACAGGAAGACAGGTTGGACATGACATGTGCTGATTCTACATGGGTAAAGGAGAATGGAAAGCCTTTTTGGGCACCAGAGCATGTCAAAAAACATACAAAATGTAGAATAAAATGTGTAGGTTTGAACTGGGCTCACCAAAAAACAAGGCCAAGCTATTTGGTGTATTATGACCATAGACACACAAAAATTGTGGAAAGGCTTCTCTTTCCTCCTACTTTTTATTGTAAAATGGGTCAGTTGAACTTAGTCCAATATTCTCAAATCTACGTCCAATATACTCAAATCTGCTGCAAGTACCTGCACTGGCTCTTGCCTTTACCTGGACACCACAAGCTTTGGTGCCCCCATACAACCATCTCTCCCACAGCCTCTTTACCACCTCATTCATGCCAGTCCTCCTGCAACGACTCAGTACCCATAGCTGGCTGTGGAGCTGTGCAAGTCAGGAGCTTGCACAGGAAAGAGTTTTGTTCAGTCTTTGGAAGTTTTATCTTTTTTAATGTCTGTTTAGGCTTTCCAGTAACTTCACATGCAGGCACATTTGTTGGCAAAGGCCTGACACGCTGCCTGACTCCAGCTTGAGGGGAGAGCACCCAGTACCTTCAAGAGGAGTTTTGCACGTTTTAGGAGGGCTCTCAGGGCCAGACAGGCTCAAAACCAATGAACACCATTGCTGTCAGTGCAAGTTTTCTACTGCATGGTATCAACCTGTTGTTTACAATGGCTCTCACTAGCTGAAATTATTAAATGCTGAGGAGAAATATATAAAGAGATGTCGGAGAAGACTAATTAAATGCAGTAATTGGCTGCAGTGCAAAGGAAAATGGACAGGCTTCAACATGCCTCCTATTCTGTGATACAGTTGGGCAAGTACTGGGTGGCCTGTTTTGGGAACTGCCAATAAATACATTCCATGAATCTACACCAACTAGAAGATGAACAGACACGATTATAGTTTTACAGAATTTGCAGTTTTTGAAGATAACTCATGTTTAGAGCCGTTATTCCTACAGTTCATTTACTTTCCTTCTAGGAGAGGGTTTTGATTTTCCATTTATGCTCTTTCAGTTCTTTACACATCTGCTCACTGGGGTGTAGGGAGCCCAGATCTTGCCAGCCCATGAAGAGTAACAGGTCTTCCCAGGTTAGTCCTTCATGAGCCACAGGAGTGACATGAGAGTCACTCACCCTAATCAGGGAACAAGTATGATACATTGCAGAGTACTTGAGATAAGGCACCAAGACCTCATTAACTCGTTTGCGGTTCTTACACTGCACAGCACTGTGACTTGTTCAGCTCACTGACAACACGCTGCACAGAGGCAGAGCCTGGGACAAGGGCCAGAACCAGAGGAGGTGGCTAAAATCAGAACAGACTAAAAAGCTAACTGGCCTTGATGACAGTTCTGTTCTTACCGGCCAGTTGCTTACCTGTAGTCATCTTCATAAGCACCATCTGAGTTACTGATTAGAGCCTGTTAACTCAGCAGCAGCAGGGAGATAGGACAGATACTGACACTGAAGACCTCCCACACAAATTACTGCTGCAGAAGAATCATAAAAGAACACCTTCTATTCGGAACAAATCTGTGCTCCCTAGATTTGGCATATGAATTTTGTCTCAAAGCTATAGCACATAGTCACAAAGCTTGGGTATAGTAACCAAGTGAGAAACTTTCAGGCTATTCAGATACAGTATTTTGTTTGCAGACAGCCTATCATATTTCCCAGTTCAGTGTCTAAACCAGTTTTTGTTAAGCATTTCAACTTGTAAACATTAATGTAATTTCAGCTTCAGTGACACAGCCGAGCATGAACAACTTTGCAACAGTTGTTCTCACATTTCTGCTGTTACTGGGAGTCATCAGAATAGTTTTAACAAATTGTTGTGGATGAAAACAAGTATAATAGAGCGAGCTGTATTAAGTATTTTCACTTCTTCAGATGGTTTAACAAAAATCTGTTTTTCAGTCTATTGGAATGTTTTTCTTTTTTTTTCCCCTTCATATTTCTAGCAACAAATGGGGGGGGGGGGGGGGGAAAGCAGGAGGATTAGAGTTTATTCCTTTTGAATGTCTGAGGGACTGGAATGGACTGAGCTCTTCAAAGTTCCATTAGTCCCCTAACAATCTGTAAACACATACAATTATTTATACATTAACAACCCATTTCCCTCTCCCACACAATCATTTCTCATCAAGTATTGCCAAAATGATTAACATTTTCTATTTTCCTACCCTAAGCCATATATGTCCTTACTTGCAGTCTATCCATTCCAGAGTATATCAGGAACCCACTACTACTTCAGGAATATTCTGGAATTTATGGGAAGACACTACAGAACCTGCCTGCTTTTCCTGAAAAATAGCACTTTCTGCTTGTACCACCATCCTTCTGCAATGAACTAAGCCAACAAATCAACTTACACATAGCTCAAAAATCTTTAAACAGAAAACATGATTTAGGTCTATATCATCATAAAGAGCATGGAGAAAATGAATAAGTAGTTTATTTGCCATTTTTCTAGAACATGAAAATGTTGGAGGACATTATTCGTTAGTCAGATGGGAGAGGGTTTTAAGGATCCTTGAAATGTGCAATTAAAAAAAAAAAGACAAATCTGTAGAGGAAAAAAAAAACCCCTGACTCATGGACTATTAATCCTACATACCCGCTCAGCTGCTCCTTGCCAAGCACTGGAAGAATACAGTAGGGAAACGGCTGCTATATTTCTCTCATTCCCCCTAAAGCATCCATTACTGACCACAGAGAGACAAAAGGTTGGGCTGCAGGGACCTCTGGTCTGCCAAGCAAGGCCATACCTACACAAGCAGGTGCCCCAGTCCTAGCTGGAGCTGGGTTTACTTTCTCTTAACAGGGAAGCAGGCCTGCAGCAATAGCACAAAATTGCTGAATTTCAGAGGCAGTGTTCCAAGCCAAGGATTTCTTATGTGTTGCTGTTGAAGTAATGGAAAGGCCATATAAGCTAAAGAGTGTGAGGAAAATTCCTGGTACAATGTGCCTCTCCTTGCATCTGCCTCAGGCTTTTAAAACTCATTTCCATAGTAATTTCCTCTCAACTTGACATTGCTTTGCTCCTAGTTCAATGAATACCTCCCCTGTTTGGTGAAATTCCTGCTAGGATACAGGATGTGAGTGCTTAATACAGTTTGCATTCAAATTGCATTTCTATGCCTTCTTCAGGATACATAGTTTTAAATTCCAAAGTACTGGTCAACACCTTAAAGAAAAACGAAATCATTGAAGCAAAATGCCACTTCCTAAAATACAGCATGAATTCTCAATTAGATTATAACTTAACCTGTGCCCATGCACATTAAGAGAGTAAACAAGGAGCTTTCCATGCACTGCACAAGAATCAAATCTCAATTAATGACCTTGAGTGCAGACTGTGAAGCCCAGCCATATCAACTTCTTCATGAATTCATAAATCAGAATAATTCAGTTGTCACTAGATGCATCAGGCTGGATAAAGATTCTTGTAGCCAAACCCACAATCTCACAAGGCGGCATAGCTCTGTGTTTGACAGGTATGTAAACCCACAACATTTCAACCTAAAAAAACCCTGGACTTGCTCTGATCTCCCATTGATGCTGCACTTCTGCTTCGGACCCCGCAAACTTTTTTCTTGTAGGACTCAGCTATGTGTTTCTAAAGGAGTCTGAGGACAGAAAAAAGGTTGCAGAAAAATATGGAAGCCAAGAAACCTGGCAAGAGGACACCCCAGGTACCTGCTTAGGCACTAGCAAAAGAATTGAGACCGGAAGCTGCAAAGGACACTACCTGGAGCCAAACTACCTCCTGTTCAAGAGGTACTTGTGAACCACAGCTCTGAGTCACCTCAGGCACTCCCACGACTGGTACTGAATGGGCACGATAGAGTCTGTCTTACAGCAATTGTGCTAGTGTATGCTCTGACTTCAGCGCAAACCGGATGGTAGTCACATTGCTCAGCGTGCACTGGGAAGTGTTTAAGAGAGTAGAAACATCCAAAATCTTACAAGTAAATAAAATACTTGGAGCTGTCTGACTGTGCTGAGAAGATGCAGACAATGCAAGTGAAGTTTATGATGCTCGTCTTAAAGTCTGTTTCTCAAAACTGTAGGATTATTTTGCTAGGTGGTGTTGTGATTCCCGGACTATTCACTAAGACTCGAAAAATATGCCTGCTTAAAAATAATACGCTGAAAATCATTATAGAAATTATATCTTTTCATAGAAGAAAAATATCTTCCATCAATGTATCCATTAAAGTGTCACCTTTTAGGGATCTCCATCTGAAGTGTAATATGATTCTATGATTCTAAGTCAGTGAAAGTGCTGTCAAGGCTCTCTTGAGACCAAGCCCAGTTCCTTGCTTAAATAGCATACAGAGTACAAAGAAAAAGTGGTTTTTTTTAAAAAAAAAAGGTTATCTATTTAAGCACTCTAGCTAGAAACAAAGAATAGCAAAACTTCAAACTTATTCCCTTTTTTTCCTGCTTCAGTCATACAGTCTTACTCCCTTTGTGCCTGCTGTGGTATTCATTTCATTGCTGCAAGAGCTGATTCAGCTCACTAAACCAGCAAAAAAACATCCCAGCCAAGAAACAAACATGTGAATAGAACTCAGGCTCAAAAAAAAATCATTTTAAACAAGATAATTTTGATTGGAAACTGGGTGTGAGGCTACGCACAACTTCTTGAGAGCATCTGCTTTCTGTAGAACATTGCAGGTTTGTCAAAAATTAGGACTGTCTTCAAGTCTAATGACAGAAATTCAAAGAAAACACAGAAATCGGCCTTAGAAGGGATGGAACAGCACACTGTTCTGAAAGTTTTCCTTCTTTTATCTCCTAGAGCATATGGCTGAAAGGTTTCCAGGTCACAAAGGCTGCTATGGCAAAGCACAGGAATAATTAAAACTACATAGAAAATCCAAGAGACATTGAAACTCTAAACAAAGCCACAGAGGGCTTTGTTAAAACATCACTATTAACATCTCATCTTTTGAGTAAGAAATCCCATTCCACTTTCTACAGAAGCCATTTCCCAGAAAGAAAGAACCCCTACATTGGTAAGAAATACCCTGTATTTTTTCTATGCAACACAGCAGGCATATTTGTCCTGGACTTGATAGATCCCTGAAGAATGACAAGGCTTAGAAAGGTGTAACATACAAGGAAACGTTGATTTGTTGGCCGCTGCTGTCACTGTTAGTTCTGACTACAGGGCACAGGGAAGTATACCTGACCTAATGGTTAGGGCTGTGTATGGCAACGCTCCGTAGGAAGGAAGAACTGTTGCAATGCAACACATTAAGAAGCGTCATGAGGGAACATTCCTCCTCCACAGGGGCATCTGGAGTGCAGTCCCTTTTTTCCATGATAGATTCAGTGGTAGGATAAGTCTCCCGGTTAGAGGCCCTAACCTGTTTTTATCTGCCATTCTTTATGCCATCTCCTTTTTCCACAGCTAAACAAGGATATGCAAAGAGCCAGGATGTTAAAGTAAAAGCACTTAATGAAAACAGCTTTTTTCCTCTATCCCATCTGCCACAGGCTCAGAACAAGATGTGGTAATGGAAGAACATAGAAAGGTCAGTTTTTTGGTTTTCTGTGTTTGGGGCTTTTGTTTTTTAAAATGTTTCTGTAGTTGGAATAGCTTATAACATGATCTCAGGGGTCATAACTTAAGCATGACACATAAAATGTGCAGAATTGACACAAACCAGTGATCCATCTGGACCAGGATCTTGCCTCTCACAGTGGATAGCATTGGACACTTCCCAGGAAGGAGCCAAAAGTGAACAAATTAAGAAATTATGAGTGATTAGTTAGTGGACTGTCTTTCCTTAAGGAAAAAGTTCTTCTTGAAAACCACTAGTTAGACATCGGCCTCTAAGCTCAGGGTCCCAGAATTAAAATATATTAAAAAAAGTATTTGCACTTTTTTGGAATTGTGTCTGTAACTGCACACATACTTCATATTTTGAAAATAATGGGAAACTGAAAAGTGCATACTACTACTCCTTTAGAGATGCAGACAGCAGCGAAATGCTGGAATGGCTGTGTAGGGGTATTTGTAAGTTCATCCCTGGGGCTGATCTAGGCACCTGAGATAATGACATTTGAAATGCAACAATAGCAAGTGGTGTGACTAGAAATATGCCAAGGAAAAGCACTAAAAGCCCCACCCTGTGCTACGAAGACAAACAGGGTTATTCCGTAACATCATTACAATGCTGTAACTAGGCTATATGTCTAAGGTTATATTCTTGTTAGAACATGATCAAGGTCCCAGCCATACTGCATATTTTAATCATGCTGTAATTGCACCAGGGGACAACAGTAGCATAACCAGGTCCTAAGATGCAGACATCTTTGAGGTGGAGTCATAAAGGGCAAGAGAATATCCAGGAACAGAAAAGACAGCATAGTTGAAGTGCCTTAGGGGAAAAGAGACATGTCTGCCAGAAAGTCAGAATAAAATGGGACTTGGATTGAAATCCCGTGATAGATTTGTCAGTGCAGCAGTTTGATAGATTTACTTACAGGTATAAAATTTGCTCTGGCTAAAAATCAACTAAACAATATGCCTTGCAGTAGAGTCAAGAGAATTATGCCCTATAATAAGAAGAGAGGACTAGCAAGATTTACAGTCCGTATCAGAGACTTTTTGACATTCCTTACTACAGTATTCTTCTGGAGAAACCCATGTTTTGATAGCTGGCTATTCCCTTAAAAGCACTGGAGCAACCTTTTTATCTTGCTGGTACCTAATAGGCTGTTCCTAGTATACCGTGATGCCTCTCCTCTCCATGAAACTGTTTCTACAGAAAACAGTGCTGCAGAAGGGAGTCAAATCAAATAACACAGTTGTGCGTAAAAAGGAGAAAAAAAAAAAGAAAAAGGATACAGAGAGAAGGATTCGTATTATGCAGGCTAACAAGGCAGCCCTTTGGAATCAGCGGAAATTCTTCAGATGTTGGATCAGGCCAAATGTACTTACTTTTATGGTGCTGAGGGTTTGACAGGTATCTTTATTCCCTATCATCTCCGTTGACCAGGTACTTATTCATTAACTGCTCTTCTTTATTTATGTATTTATCCTCACTCTAATAGCCAAAGGTTCCATTATTTATCAGGTTGAGATAAAAGTCAGATCTCAGGGTTCAATAAGAATTATAAATAGAGCTAATACATGACCAAACTGCAGCCTTGAGAATTATCTCCAAGTTTCAAAATATACAAAACATCGAGCAGGAAAGAGTAACAGCACTTGATTTGCGTTCATGCAGTTTTTCCTTACCCATACTATACAGCTACACAAAGAACTAAATCCAAGTAGTAATGTTATTCTTTTATGGTAAATGTGTAAAACTGCTTATATAGGAAGCAGGGTGACAGAATATGTCAGCAACCATGATCCAACAGCTACTGCTAAGTTAGGAAGCCCAAGTTCCTAAGTAGAAGTCGTCTCCAATGTGAAGCTCTTTTCTCACCTATTTCTACTCCTTCCCTACAAGTAAGTCATTAACCATGGACTGAGATTGAACACTGGGCCAAACAGGCCTCTTGGTCAACCTGATACAGCCATTCTTACATATCACTTACAGCTCGTAACTGATGTTCATCTGGATTTTAAAAGAATAGAAAAAAGCACTTTACTGAATTTTCCTTGAGCAAGACTACAAAGCAAGAAATAAAGATGAGAGATAATTCAGGGCACTTCACATCTTGGGCTCCTATTTTACAACAGATACCAGAAACACTAAGAAACACTACAACCTCAGAGGAGTCACCCAGGGTTTACACACTCCCTAAGAAACATCTGAAGTGCAGTGAAACCCCAGAAGAACTCCTGCCTTCGCTTGGTCAGATGCAGACCCAGATGAAGAGCGGGATTCAGGTAGTTGTTATAGAGAAGCAAGTTACATGCAGGCCACCTTGGAAGGTATCTAGCCTAGGACTGGGATTGCTCCCATCCTGAACTGCATCCAACCACTCAGCTTTTGCACTCTTCATCTGAAGGCATTTCAGAGCAGGTGTCAAATTGCTCATGTCCAAAGGTGTGTCAAAGCTCCTTGTCAAAGCTCAGCTGTCCATGTCAAAGTAACTTAGAGTCTCTCCCCATATTGCACAAACTTAAAGAAATTCGTATCAGATAAACCACCTCAAATTTCAGTCTGCTTAGCCAAAGCTTGTCTGAATGAGCCAGGTCTCTTTGGCAAGTAAAAACTGGGGTAGATATCTTGCAACAACACCCTTTCTTGAAGTAATCAGCCACTTCCAAGACTTTTGCCCATTCCTGCACAGCATATGAGGGCAGCTATCTTAGAAGAGACAAAAGTACCACCTGGGAGAACCCAGAAACCAAAAGCGGAGTTATTCAAAACGACAAGCTATCATGCTATATATGAGAATCCCATTGCAATGCTGGGTGGGAAACAAAAAGACAATTCCTTACACTGAGGGGCAGAGGAAAAGAAAAAAAAAAACATCCAGCCTGTGGCCAGAGCTGCACCTATTCTGCATTGGTTGGAGCAGTCTGCAGGCCACTGCTCACGTAGCTAGCACGCCCTAACATGCAATGCACATCTAGATTTGAGCATGTTCTTATCAGATCAAAATGGAGTGCAGCTTGCTGGGACCTGTAGTCTCTGAGGGCCGTATCTCTTTATGAAAAGAAGACAGAGGGCCACAGGGCACATCACAGAACTCTGCAGATAGCATGTGGCCCTCCCACGCTTGGTTTGCAACATCACACACTGCCAGAAGAAAAATCAGATTTGGAATCTGGGCTGCCAAGGCAACAAAGACTGAAAATGTTACCAAGACAGATTTCTCATCTTAGGCAACACAGAGAAAAAAAACACCTGAGATAAGCAGGTCCTTCAGCAGGTACACTGCACTTGTCCTCCCACCACCCCCCTCAACAAAACAATAGCCATGTCTTTCACTGCAATCAGCATTGACTCAGTACCAAAAAAGAAGGGTGGAGAAATACCTTTGCTCCCTCAGAAACCAAACCAAACTGTCAATAGACATCTGGTCATCTCCTCACAATTGAGGAGTTTAATATCACAAGTCCAGAACACTGGACCTGTGTCTGCCAGTCCAATAGGTCACGTGCATCTCGACTCCTGCTTCTCTGAGTAAGCAGGCCCATCACTTCAGCTCAACAGCTGGCAGTATTAAGTTGGGGGTGGGGGTGGTGGTGTTGGGGGTTTTTGTGGGTTTTGTTTGTTCATTTGTTTTGTTTGTGGTGTTTGGGTTTGGTTTTTTTTACAAATCTCTTCAGAGTTAAACTGCAATTTACATTGATAGCATGACAGCTTTTGGGATACTATGTGAGATGGCATGAGGCTTTTTACTTGTTTTGTGCGTAAGAAAATAGAAATACCTAGGGAAAAGCTTGGTTTGAAGGTCTTTCTCAGCAATCACTGTTTAATGCTTAAATACTTTTTCCCTTTAAATGCAAAATTTGGAAACTATTCCTCTTGTCACTTACTTCAAAAGGCAACTTTCCCTAGCATACCTGGCATTAATGTGACTCTTGAACCACAGCCATCATACAAAAGAACAAAATCGGGAGTTTGCAAACTGAAAACGGAGCGACAGAGTTTTTCTCTTTTGTATACAGAGAAAATAGTTGTATAAAGGCTGTATACCACAGCCCTACCTTTCCCTTTAGTTCACCTCCTGGCCTCAGTTTCCCCACTCCTTCTGCCCATGCTTTCACAGAGTTTTAGAACTAGAAGGGACTGTTAGGAGCCAGTTGGTCTGCCTGCATCTGTAACACTGGCCATAGTATTTTAGTCTTCACTTGTGCTTTTACTTCTCTCTATCATGTCATCCTCACCTGCCTGTCTGCTCAGGCAGACTTGTCACTCGAGAGGAATAATTCTGATTTGGCTAATGACATCCACTCGCAGAAAAAGTGCACCAGATCATCCAAAAAATAAATTCACGGATGCATTCTTAAATATTTTGACACACTACAAGAAAAGTCCAGAAAATATTATAAAAATATGTGTGTACATGTAGTATAACACAGGTTATCATCATCAGCAGCATAGTCAATGAATTTACAATGTAAGAAATCTAGTAGAAAATCTTAAGAAATCTAGTAGAAAAAATTATCAAATAGGCATTCATCACCCCACAATAACTGGACAATATGTATGAGGAACAAAAATTATTGTCCACAATAACTGGACAATATACATAGGAACAAAAATCAGAGGCACTATCCTCATTACTTTAGGAGTAGATTCCACATAGATATAATTCCTGATTAACTCTGAGTTGCATTCATTAACCAGTATGATAGAAACTTCAGTCCCATGAATAAACATTGCTGATTTGAGTAAAATGTCTATCACTACCTAATAACCAAAGATAAAGAGGAAAAACCTGTGCATTAACCATGCAATTAAATAGAAATAGTCACATCTATATCACAAAGGCAACATACACAATTCCCCCCCACACCCCACCCCGATTTTTAAGATCAGAGATGCTGAAACAAACATTAGCACATGCTCCTAAACGAACAATTTAGAGATGCTGCTCAGACCTATTGTGTATTGTGACTGCCATGGCCAGGCTCCTTAAAACAAAGAACCCCAAACACCAAAACAACAGGAACACAACTATTCAGAAACGATTTTTTACAAGAAACTGGTTAAGGGAATGAGTCACAAAACCACTGACTAGTATCTCCATTTTGTTTACCTCCCTTGCTCCAGGAGCTCTTTGTTACACATCTACGCCAGAGACCAGTGGCCACGAGAACTTGTTGGCTCCTTCCCTGCATGATCTCATTTCTGGGCCAGAAGGTACAGCTGAGCAGCACCAGATGGCCATTGGAGGCTATCCAGACATACATCAAGGTACCTTCACTGGTCCCCTATAGGCAGTCAAGAGTTTGCTCTGAAGAGGAGGAAGGCGGAAGCAAGAAGGGTAAATGCTAGCATGAAGTGCCACTACAAGAAAGGCCTGTCAACCTACATCAAAAAAGACTGCCTAAGTCACACTAACGTCATTTCAGTTATAAAACTAACAAGAAGTTCCTAACTACTGACCACTAAATCTCATCCCTCAGCTAATGACACCAGATTGCAAGCACATCAGATAGTCCAAAATAGCTTCCATACCTGACCCGTGCTTTGCATCTACATTTTGCACTGCTCACGACAGCCAAGTTCGATTACCACCTCTGCTGCAGCCTAAGTTCATACCAACACTTTAGAAGGCTCAAGATATTAAACACATTTAAATAAGGTTTGATGTATATATAATTATAAATGCTCTCAAATCTTTGTTAAACTGTAGCCATTTCTGATGAGATGTGGAAGACATTGCAAGTGCTTTTAACGCTGTACAGTACCAAAAACTTCAGGGGAAGTTTCAGTAGAGGGGATGCACATATTGACCAGGTTACTCAGCCAGAAAAGCAGGGGCTCTCTTTCCTAGTGCTCTGTACGCACCCTATCAAATGGCACAGCATCCCTCAGCATCACAATTGCACGCAGTTTATAGCTTTTAGGAAAGACAAATTACAAGTGAACCTATTTACAGCATTCAGGTTAACTCATTTAAGGCTCTCTCAAGTGTGTTTGTGCTGCTATGAAGATATGAATGTGACTGAAAAGCACAGATTTTGTAGAAAAAAGTTTTCAAATTAATGGATGAAGTCTATTAATTAATACTTCCTAATTAAAACCTTTTCTATAGCAAATAAGATGTTTCTGGAAATGAAGCCCTGACACAGAACATCCATTTAAGAACAGAAAGTGTGGTTGTGCATTTGATACTTTACAAGTGTTAAGGCCAGTAAGGCAGAAGCTAGTAATCAGCATTAAAAATTCAGTACTCAACAGTGCACACTGTTACCCAGTGGAATATAAGAACAGTTATTTCTAAGAGCAAAGGAAAAACATGGCATCTATTATCATTTCTCATAAGGATACTATAAAAAATGCCTCTATACATGCCCCTATAAATGCAGTGGCAGATCCATTACTTAAATTCGTAGCAAAATCACATGTTCTGTACTTTTGTTTAACAAATACTAATTGAATTTCCTTAGAGTTACTACAATTGCTCCTCTTTTCAGATTGATAACTGTAAAAGAAACAATGCCTGCAAAAAAAAAGGTTAATTAGATGGCTATGAATAAAGATTACTAGTGTGAAGTTAACTTACATATTTATTAATTTCTAAAGGATTTCTCTGAATTACTGGGGTTTTTTTCCTGTTTTGAAGCATACCTATTTCATGCAGCATTTCATTCTTTTCCTTGCCATGCCTTTTCTGCTCAAGATGATGTTTCATACCCAAAACAACATCCCAGCATTAGGTCTCCTGCCACCTACAGTTGTAAAGAAAGATCTGGCATCAGTTTAACTTAGTGCTAAAGTTTCCAGCAGCAGTGATGTCCCAGACAGCACTTCCAAGGCTAGCCCTGTAGGGATTGCACATAGTGCCCTCCTGGAGAAGTAAAAGGTAAGTCACTGCTGTATGTTTGTTCTATGAAAGGAATCTATAATCAGTGCTTTTGTTTAAGCCATGGAGACTAGAGTGAAATGTTTAGTAGGAGTCCTTGGAGTTTTAGGAACTGTTTTTAACTTGTGTGCAGAGGGAAAGGGGGTTGGGGATTAATTTCTGTTAGGTTCACATGTGCCAGGTGTTATTGAAAAAGCAGGAAAATCAAGAGGATTAGAACTCCTTTGTATACTCTATACATACACATCTTTATTTATTCCAATATTCCCATCAGCGCAGAAGTGACACCCCTGGTGAGACCCCACCTGGAGAACTGCATTGAGCTCTGGAGTCCTGATCACAGGAAAGACATGGACCTGTGGGAGTGGGTCCAGAGGAGGGCCACGAAGATGATCAGAGAGCTGGAGCACCTCTCCTATGAGGAAAGGCTGAGAGAATTGGGCTTGTTCAGCCTGGAAAAGAGAAGGCTCTGGGGACACCTAACTGCAATTTGTCAATACTTAGAGGGGGCTTATAAGAAAGATAGGGTCAGACTTTTTAGTACGGCCTGTTGCAATTGGACAAGGGCTAATGATTTTAAACTAAAAGAGGACAGATTCAGACTAGATATAAGCCAGAAACTTTTTACAATGAGGGTGGTGAAACACTGGAGCAGGTTGCCCAGAGAGGTGGTAGATGCCCCATCCCTGGAAACGTTCAAGGTCAGGTTGGATGGGGCTCTGAGCAACCTGCTCAAGTCGAAGATGTCCCTGCTCACTGCAGGGGAGTTGGACTGGATGACCTTTAAAGGTCCCTTCCACCCCAAACTATTCCATGATTCTATGAAGTACTGAACAATACATCCATGCATTTGGGGTTTTCTCTTTAGCACACAAGGTAAGGGTACCCCAGGCCCCAACTTCAGCTCACTGCTGGACCCCATCCTTGTCAGAACCCCGACACACCAGACCTGTCTGATCGACAGATCACACTGCATCTTGCACAGAGTGAGCCCGTAAATGGGCCCATTGCTACAGGCTGTCACATGCCAGGGAAAATACCTGGCACTTTTGCTGTGGAAGTAAGAGTATTGCATGAGAAGCAGGAAGCCTGGAAGCCAGCAGGGCTTCCATCCACATAATGGATGAAAGCAAGGCTGATAAAAGCTGCCACATTCACTGCCAACTATGTAAAACTCTGGCACAGGAGTCAATTGCACATCTAGTGCTCAGCAAACCTTGGCAAGAAAGTTAGTAACTCAGAGGAAAAACAAAAAAAACCAAATCAGTGGTAGAACTAAACTCCAAAGAATTTCCATAAGAAAATTGTTTTACGTTTTTGAGAATATTATAACAGCACTTCACTATCTTATAACTATGCAGCCTCATCATGGTTCCTGATGGTGTAGTTTGTCCATCAACATCAGAGTCTGTCCATCACTGAGATGTTTCTGTTCAGCTTCAACCCAGAGGAAGGTACACACTAACAATCCAAAGATTACTTTTCTTTTTATACAGGTAGCTCTCAAATTTCAGACAGTCTTGAAAAACTGAAGAACAGGATCCAGTCAACATTTTTCTCACTGAGACAGAATCCCTTCTTCTCATTCAGACACTTCCACTAACCTCTGTAGAGCAAGCTCATTTGTCTGGAACAACAGGAAAGATTGCAGGACAGCTATGGAGAGGTTGGGGATATTGTATGTTAACAAACATCAAAGCTGCCTTGGAATTTGCTAACTGTAAACTGTGTGTTCATTTCCCTTGCAGGGTCTCAAAAAAGGAAGGGGCAGCTAGTTTGTAATGTGCTCAGGTATTTCTGCTGCGTGCCTCAGTTAGCCAATGTGAATCGTCCTCTGACAGACAAGGTAACAATCCCAACTACTACGCTGCAGGCTAGTTTATGGGAAAGGAATAGGTCTTTTTTTTTGAAGGGCCATCACTTACACAAACCAATTTCCAATAGTGACAAACACAAACAACAACAATAAATAGAACTTGTCTCTGAGAACTTCTTTGCTCTTCAGAACAAGTGGGGAGTGTGTTAGGATTTAGTGACACGCAGCACAGCTAGTGCTTACTGGAACAGTAATGCAGCCAATGCAGTCTGGGTTCAGGAAGTTTTAAGAGCTTTGCAGAAGCATATGACATCATTAGACATGTGGGCCAGATCACCTGACCAAAGCACATTTGGCTGTGACAGCCATGTCAACTGCAGTGCAGCCTACACTGACCTGTGAGCGTTCTGGACCTTCCCTAAGATGCAGAGAGGGCACAAACCAGAAACTCCCCAGCCCTTCAAGCCCTCCTCAGTCTCTTAATGCCCTTTACAAAATCCAGGGCATGTTCAAACTGCTGCTGCAGTATGGCTCTACCCTCAGAAGCTGCAAGCAGGCAGGCTGAGGTGAAGCAGCCCTGCCCTACAGGGTATCGATCAACTCCCCGTCAATCTGTAAGACAACAGTAGAAAAAAAGGTAAAAAGATTGTCCCCACTTCTTTCCTTTCCTGATATTTTGCACTATCCTGTTACTGTACTGACACATTCTCTATGATGCCTCTTTTTATTGGTGAAAGGGTTTGCTCTTACTTTCAACAGCCCAAGCCAGGGCAGGTCACCGCAAAGCCAACTGCCAGCAAAAATTATTTTTTCCTCTAACAGTGCATTTTTCAAACTTGATCTGGTACCTGAACATCAACTGTGACTTTCATTTTTCTTGCATCACTCGCAGTAGGAGAGGTCTCAGAGATCAAATTGTGCCTACAGTTGCATGTGTACAGCTCCACAGAGTATTCCCTCCTCCAGATAATACAGGGAAAACCTTGGGGTTGGGGGGGTGGGTAGGGGAAATGGCATAGTGTAGCAAGCTGTTCTTTGTTACCTTTGTGGGCAGTGTGCAAAGCAGGCAGTCAGCCTATTTTAACTACGTTTCTCACAAGACCATTTGCTAATTTTGCTATGACTCAAAAAATTCTATAGTCAGTGACAGTCAATGTTTTCACAATGTGATTTTTGTACATTCTTCTGTGTTTCCTGGGTGTAGATTCATGTGAAGGATTAACTTTGCTTAGCTTTTCTTATTCCATACAGAAGGGGAATCACTTCTGCCCCTGCAGCATCAACTTGAGCTTTCTGCCTCTCAGTCTCGCTCTAGAGACCTGACTCAACACCCAGGAAAGAAGTGGGGTTCAAGTGAATTAATATTGCCTTCCTTGGGATCTGCTGAAGAGAACTTAACCTTCATCTGCAAACAGGGACATCCTCATGAAGAATTACTCTCCTAGAGTCTCTTCCAGTGGGTTTCAGAAGCAAACAGCAACTGCACACCTCCAGTATTTGATATGAGTGCCTTCTATGAGCTACAAGCAACACAGTTAATCACAGGGCGCTTTTCTGGATACAATGAAGCATCCTTTAAAGCCTTTAAATTCTCTTACAGTAAAGAAATTCAGAGTAAAAGCAGAGATGCTCTTCTTACCCTAAGTATGAGAAAGCATCTCAAGCTCATTTCTGTTGCACAGATGAAGTCAGGCACATGACTGGGAAGCACAGAGGTAGGCTTGCCCAGACTTACTAGCAGGCAGGCAGCCTTCCTCTAGGCTGCACAGGATAAGAACATACACTGTAACTGTATTTGTGGGAAAGAACTCTAGTTTAGATCAAAATATATACATTTTGTTGTGAAATGTTAAGTTAAAACTGTATTACAAAAAAGACCAAGATTTATTAAAGTAGCCTAAAACTACGAAGAACCCAAGAACCTTCCCAGCAATATTTATTTTTCAGAAAACCTATGAAAAACGTTTCTTTTCAGAAGAGACTATGAAGGGTTTCAGCAATTCTGTTAACTGAACAGGAAAAACAATTCTTGCAGAGTGTTAAAGTTGTCCCCTTTCATAAGAAACGTCACATGCACGATGCTTTAAAAACACGCGAACACGAACTGCATTATCTATTTCTTCTAAAAAGCAAGCTTCAGGGACAGTTATTTGCCAAAGTAATACCTCTACTAGCATCTAAACCATTTTGAACCATTATTAAAGCTGAAGATGTCTGACCTTTGTTAAAATTAAGGATGAATGTTATTTTGCAGACATCATCAGTGCTGCAGGATGTTGATTAAGAGCATCAGAAAAGAGACAGATCTGTGTCAGATGTCTGGTCACAGAAAGTAAGATTTCCTATAACCACGGAAATATTGCTATATCATATCAATAAACTATAACAGACTGACCCTTATTAAGCTACTGGGATGTAATACCAAGTAGAAAACCTACTCTGGACTGCAGTGGGAATTGGACTAGACCCTTGATGCTCTGAAAGGCAGCATTAAAAGAAAACATTTTCTCTGATCACGTTAAGACACATCTTTAACAATTACATTAAACTGTAACGTGCATTTTCAAGTCTTATGTGCACATGAATAATGACAGGGGTACTAGGTAAGCACCCTTCCAGGAGGAACAATCCTGAGGAAAACATTAAGAGGAGAGATAGGAAAGCAATATTAATGGATTTTCTCCAACTCTCTTTTACAAATGTCACTGTACTATGTAAACAAAATTTCTCAAAGGCTTATAACGACTAAATTTGAGGGACTTTTCACAGGAACAGCGAGGTACACAAAAAATAAAAAACTTGACCCTTATTCATCAGAAGATGTCAGGTACTTCCTCCAAAGCACATACATTTCAGCTTTGTAAGAAACTAAGTTTTTCTCTCTGTTTACTGTTGGAGAAAACAGAATGAGTTTAGGTGTTGAAAAAATTACAAACTACCAAAACAAAACTTCTAAAAGTTGCATTTCAAATCTTTCCCCAAAACTACCAGAGGTAGTAAATGACAAAGATGGAAATCAGCATTCCCATAATAATTTAAAACAAAGAACTTCAAGGTGAATATTTAATGAGGTAAAATGTGATAATATACAAATAACTGATGGGAATAGTCTAAGAGTTGTGTATAGTTCACACATTTTCTTCTTCATTATCAGATTCTTCTAGAAAGCAGTCTGTGTTCTGAGAGAGAACATTAACACTTATTATGCTTATCTTAATTAAAACATTTCTTAAGAGCCAGTAATTAACGAAAAATATGAATGGACAGTCTCCAGTGCATCTACCCTTGAACGCTACAATCAACAGTTAACATTAAATTCTTTCTTTCCACAAATATTTGTTCCCAAGTTCCAATTTAACATGCTGTTCAAATCGTCTCACTCTTTCAATCCTTTTAAGCACAATTATAAAAAAAAAAAAAACCACACCAAATATTTTTTGCCAAAAACAGAGAAGTTAAACATTACAAGCTCAGGAACAGCTAAAATACATAAGGCAGCATTTAAATACTTATTTTCTTATCAGACAATTTATTCTTTAAGTGATGGTGATTATTTTTGGAAACCAAGAAAAGACCAAAAATTATTTTTCTTGCAGCAGTTATCACAACCCAACACGTTTTTCATTCCAAGTTACTGTAGGCACTGCAATCAAAGACCATCAAAAAATCTCCAAGCCTGACTTTAAGATAGTTCACCAGAACGTAGATTTCTCTAATATTAGCTCCTAGGGCAAAATCCTGGCCTGAACGAACTCAACAGCAAAACTGCCACGAGCACAGGAAGGAGTCCTCTCCTGCAGCCCCTGAGAGACCTTTTGAAGCCAGTTACCTCTGCACCAGCTCCTCTTTGAAATGCGCTTTTCCTAAGCAACATTTGCCCCAGCCCAACACTCATCTCTCTGTGGGACTGAAATAGTTGAGCTGTTAAGGCCTTCTCTGGCGAGTTACTCCACAACAATGCATGTTAACAGTCCATTCCCACATACTCCTTCAGACTGCGCTGATGGCCATATTAGTGTCTAGAACCCAGACACACGAGGTGACACCTGTCACTCACAGCTGTTGCTTCATCTAAGCATATTTTCCCTAC
>NW_010250083.1:26904-52823 GCF_000690775.1 Eurypyga helias
AAGTGCCCACTCTTGCTTAGTCTGTCTCCTCTTTCACCTGCACTTTAGAGGAGAGTCCAACTGAAGCGGGTTCTCTTGCTGTCCGTATATTATCATACTTTCCCCAGTTCCCTGAGATGAGACATTCCCATCATCTCACTTTACCTTCTTGTATGTTTGTCTGCAGATCTCAGCCACACTGGACCATAGTCAGCTGTTCAGTACTGCAAGGAAGTTAAGTCCTCAGTGGGGGGCTTTCCGTACTCAATTCTACAGCAGGATGTCACTGGGTTCCTGCAGGACTCGACACCTGCAAAAGCAAGAACATTTCCATTAGTGAAAAGCTCCCTAGAAATCAAAGAGCTTTTCTGCGGTGATCCCAACATTGAAGGGTGTTCAGTGACACATCTTAGAAATTAAGGAGAATGGATAGATAATCCATCTTCAGACACTATATCCGTTAACTTTTTCAGATAACACCCATCCTTGAGACAATGATTTCATGCTTGTAATGATGTTCATATAGTTCAGTAATTTTGTAGAAATGAAAGCAGAAAGGAATCTGATTTTTATGTCAAACTACATCAAAACCAGTGATGTTGACTATTAACATTCATGTCAATATTTCAGCTGAGGAAAAAAACCCCTAGCATTTGCCAAGGAGTAGCAGACCAAGCTAGAGTCAGCAGTTTAAAATGACTGGCATGTAGGTTAGTCACACTGAGCAAAGATTTTCTTCCAAGTTGGAATAAGAACGCCTTTCCAATATTATTTACAGTTTTTAAGTAAATAATATTCAGAAGCAGACTCTGCTGAAGAACAGTGGCGTGTGGAATTTTTTTTTTTCCATTCTAGCCAAGAGTTTAACAAGGGATTTATGAAGGTTTTTTTAAAAATAAGTAAGAGTCATCAGGTCACAGATACCAAGTTGCTGTCTTACTGCAAAAATGTAAATGCTACCGGTCTACAAAAACAACAAGAATTACCTCACTGCACCACATAAGACAAAGACTTTATATTTATTGTTATAGGACAATCCGATACAGGGCCCTTTAGTATTTTAGAGCTAAAGCACATGAAATTTTTAGCAGCCATTCTCTGGAGGGAAATTTCAAGGTGACTGGAACAGTCCTTTATATGGATAAAAATATGCTTATAATTAGAACAGACTTCTTATATGATCATTTTGCATTTCTCATTCATGTTAACCAATTGCAGAAAAGGTATAGATACTTGAAAAGACACAAAACTATAATTGATGTTATTTTAATTCTGTATTATAAAGGAACAACCTACATCATTTTGTTTAGAACTAAAGAGCTACACTGCCTCCTTCTTGAAAGTCTGAGCAGCTATGGGGAGCTATTCATTAGTAAGTAGGTAAAACCCACACACAAAGTTCACAAGTTATTCCTGAGTTTCCCAGCAGCATTACAGATTATCACATGAGATGCAGCAAATAAGGTTATGCAAGAATTGGAAAAGTGAGGTGGTCTCAGATGAAAGGGGTAGGGCAAGCTCTGGTCCCTGGAATATCACATTAAAATTGGCCATCTAGACTTTTGAGTCTTTTCTACAGGAGTTTGAGTGTGTTACGCTGTTCTTGGTGCAGCCAGTATTGTAACTATGGAGCCTACCAGTCTAAGTGTACTCAGGCAGCCCCTAACAGGGGTCAGCTAGAAACAGCTGCTTTCCCTCAGCTGATAACCCAATCTCCCAGTTCAGTCTCCGCAAGGAGAAACACAGAAGATGCATCCTACCCCCGGCATTGCCTGTGTACACCGGAGAGGGGGGCAGACCTTCCACAGAGTTCTGATAGGCAATTTTTGTTTCACCAGTGTGAAGTTAGCCAGATCCTGGCCAGACCCATCTTCGAGCCTTCCGCCACCACACAACTGCCTCTGCTTCAGAAGCAGTTTAAGATCTACATGGACCTATCCTGTCTTTGGGCATTATTTGCCTATTAGTAGGTTTGTGTACCTGGGAACTGGCACTGCTTATGCTGTCCCCTTTCTAGAAAGGAGGAAACAGATGGAATTTCTGTTTCTGGGGCTGTCAGTCTAGCTTACTTGCTTTTTCCTGTTCGTGGTTTTGGTTTATTTGTTTTAAATAATAATGCTATTAAAACTCACTCTATAAACAGAGACATAGAAAAAACTATTTAGACCCTGTTCAAGATGCTCTCAATTTCATTGCAGGAGACTCTGAATTACCTTTTGAAACCAGAGCAAATCTTCACAGATATTCACATGAAGCATCTTCAACTGAAGAAATGAGTAACAAGGTACACGCTGTTATCTTCTTATAAAATTCAGTATGAAGTAATACACAAAGCATTTATGGGAAAACATAAGCACATATTGCATTAAGTGGGTAGGTAATTAGACTGGAGAAGGGCTCACAGGTCCAAAAACTTATATGCTTTATGTCAGTAAGTCTAGTAAGAGAAACTGCTTGTCCCTACAAATTTTGCCTTGCAGAAACTTGGACCTATTTTTTACTAGAATGCTCTGGTCATTCCTCCCACATACACCCCTCTGTGGTGTGTACAGATATCCAGATTAAGCCCTACCCCATCACATTCAGGAGAACATGAAATTTTCAGTGAATTTGCAACAATAGGCAGTCCTGCAGACACAAGATGCAACGACTGAGTCTCATCTGAGGAGGCAGTGTTTTTCTAATATATCTTGTGGATCAGCATCTAGCTGATTAAACCGAGGGAGAAATGAAGGATACCAGGCAGGGAAAAAAAGGCAGAGGTTTAAACAGGAACACTTATGCTGGAAGGTGTGCATGATCATCTAACACAAGGGTTAGAAGATGGAAATTAGTCTAATTTACAGTGAAGGATAGAAACAAGGATAGATCAATAGTCTCTATTTAGCCTACTTCCCCTTCCCTGCCTCGGGCTTGCTTTACACACTTGCAATTTAAATTAAAAACATATATATATAAAATGAATCTTTTGAAATCAAGCATATGAAACACCTCAGTTTTGCTGCAAACCTTCTGATACATCAGCCGTGATCATGCTAATTATAGGACAGAATTCTCAGGCTGTGAAGGGAATGTTTTTGCTCTCACTATTTTTCTGTGTCCTTCCCTGGGGCCTCACTTGGTCTCTCATTTTACTAAATTAAAGGTTATTTAGTAACACTTGGGAAGATTATTGCTATCGGTCACTATTCAGTCCAGGTCCTCAATAAAGTGTCACTGGCAAGGCTGCAAATCTGAGAGCACAAGCTGGGGTATCAGGATCCACTTGCCTAACTTATTTCTTATATAAAGAGATGCAAACAAGAAAGCCTCATATCTGAGTTGGCTATAAAACACCTCAAACTTGGGAGCAATACTTGAAAAAAGTCTTAAGTATGTCGTAAAAGTAGTTATTTCTCTCCCCACACAGTTCCACCCACTTCAATTATCATTACTGTGAACTGCAGAACTTTAGCAAAGCAAATAATTGAGTGACAGTGGGGGTGGGGGATGGGGAGGGGCTTATTTATTTATGCATTTATTTTTTATTACAGGAAGTTCCTGGAATGCCGGCCAGAAAGTCATTTCAATCTAACAAAACAGTGGTTAGTTAATAGCAACTGGAAGAATTTTCAAGGTTTATGAAAACAACTGTCCTCTAGATTTGGATTACAAGCAACAGGAAACCATCCCTGATGCAGCAGCAGGAAAACGTGACTGGGTTCACCAGCACTCCAGCCCAGTGCACAAGTCTGTTACTTTGTTATCAAAAAATCACTGCCTGCAGTCATAACCGCTGTCCGGGACCTGTCTATTGCACAAAGTGGTCCGTAAAATTACTCATGTGCATAAGTAGTCCCACATGGTTCAGTGGGTCTCCTTAGGTAAGTGTTAGCAGGGGTCTTAGGTCAGGATACTGCATTCCTTAAAGCAGACAGATTCCTGTTGAAGTGATTAGGAGCGCTTCATTTGCCAGATAGAAAGAATTCCACAGGTATTTGTTTGAAGTGTGACACAAGTTTATTTTGGCCTCATTTCCACCTTTCTTTAATGTTTGCAGGGAAAAGCTGTTTGAGTGCACGAGTATTACTGACCAAAGCAAATTTCAGACTCACTCACACGTATTTGCACCAGGAGTTTGTGTACACAGCTACTACCACACACATTAGTTACCTGATCAAATTGTAATGAAGGAACCACTCATATTTGTCTCTCACACACATTTACTGATTCCCAAGGGCATGCGAGATTTTTGTTAATTTTTATACAGAAAAATCGTTTCCCTTTTGCAACTGAAAGTTGGGCTACATTCAGTGTCAGGTAAACCATTTGGTTTGAGCGGTGAGCAAGAGCTGCAGCAGTTAAAGGAAGTAAACTAAGCAGACATCTTGCTAAATCAGCCATGCTGGACAGAACCCTCAGTGCTATTCACTACAAATGGGTCTATTGGATTATGGGTCATTAGTTCAACCACTTTTAACAAGTACAACCAAATAGGAATGTTATTAAACATTTATCTTCAGGGGCAGATTTACTAGAGAAGATAAGGAGATTGTAGAGACTCTCCATCAGCACTGCCTATTTCAGCATGCATTCCTGTCATAAGCATCTTTCATTCATAAAAATACCTCAGGAACCCCAAGCATCCTGCAGATCCCTGCAGATCCCTGCTGGTGACTGTGCCCGGGCACCCTCCAGACGCTGACCCCTTATTTCCCACACGCATTATTTGATAAATTCTTGCTGCTTTCCTATTCCACGCTGTCAAGACAACGGGTGCGAACTTCTTTGAAAAAAATACAAACCAAAAGCCTGAATTTCCCAATATTCAGTCAGCCCTAAGGACACAGAGACACTGAGCTTGCTCCGAACAGCAGGCCACTCAGCATTTTTTCAAAACCAGAACAATTATTCAGAAATGTAATTTCTGTCTTCTAAGGTTTATTTAACTCTTACCCCGGGCCTCCACTTCCGACCCCTGCCTCCTTCTGACCCTCCCACTGGCTGGAACAGGAAGGTACAAAGCAAGGAACAGGGAATGACTCAAAAACCTAGACAAAGAAATTCTCCCAGATCTTTTGCAGATCTTAATCGCAGGTCTTGAACAGGCTCCCCAACCAATCTGTAACACAATAGCACCAACAACAGTGGCAGAAAGAGATCTCCCTTAAGAAGAATGGTTTGTCAGGGCAAGGACAGAGAAAGAACATTAGAAGAGAAACAGAAGTAATTTACTAGTTGGCTGTAGAGGGAAATGGATCTTACCAACTGTAGCTGAAATAGTCACTGACTTACTAAGAAAGAGCGCACTTAAACACACAGAAGCAGTCTCTCCCTCTTCCCTCTGAGGTCTGTCTGGGTTCTTCAAAATTTGTACCTTGGCCCATGTGCCATACAAAAGTAAGTCACTAATTAAGAAGGAAGAAAGTGCAGTTTCACCAATCTGGCCTATATTTCAGCCTCTGCAGACACATTTGTCACTGCTACAGTTTACACTCCCCCATATTTGTAGTTTCCCCACAAGACACCAAAACAATTTCAATTTTCATTTAAAGGTCAAATTCCAGAAGAAAATAATCACGTAAGGAAGGATGGATCAGGAAGCTTTTTCTTGCAGGTTCCAAGCAAGAAGTTGCAGCCAAAGGCAGGGTGTAGTTAGCTACCTTTGCCTTACTCTTATTCTAATAGTTTCCTCACTGCCTGCAAGAAGACTTTATCCCAATTTGAAAAGCTGTATTAGTCCTTCTAGATTTGAAGCTATGAAAGAAGGAAGAAGCTTACTACAATACCCTTGAGTTCTTTGCATTATTGATAGTCAAGAACTGGAAAGCTGGGTGGTAGATAGAAATCGAGCCTCTTTCAGTTAAGACTGAAAAACAAATCTCATTCTACTGTAATTGATACGTGAATTACATCAATAATTACTTGTGTTACAAAACAGTTGTGACAACCACGTCAAACTGAGCACCCATAACTATGCATCTAGCCTCTAGAGAGCCAAACTTAGTCCTGATTTTATGAAGAAGGCGTGAAGAAGGCTGAAGAAACCTTTTCTCCCAAAAGCGAGTCTCAGTCCTTTTCACATTCCTTTGAATGGATCAGGACTCAAGCAAACTAGGTTGTTACTCCATTCCAAGAGCCTCAGACGTGTTTTAAATAGTTATAGAAATACAAACTGCACCTTAGCCAGCCTTGAGATATGAGGGATAGCTAGCTGAGAAATAGAACAAACCAGAACAAAACACAATCCCCCAGAATCAACTCTTGAAATTCCCCAAAAGGCAGCATATTTCACTGCTGAAAAGTGCATTTTTATGGAAGGGTGTTGGCTCTGTTATCAACTGCCATGCTCTTACTAGCTCTTAAAAAGTAGAACAAATGTTAGAAAGGGTTTTATGACTGGACGGGGAAAGGCAGGAGATAGACTATTAAAAAAGGTATGGGAAGGAGTTAGCACAGAGCCAAAACAATCTTGCAGCTGCAGTACATTATCCCAGCGGGAAGTTGCCAGGCTGGCAGTGAAGTTAAGCTCTGTGCTCATGAAAGTGAAGCACCGATACCACCAGCTACAACTTGCACTAAATGAGCTTCCCACACCTCAGTGCCAATCCAGCTCAGTCCTGATCCACAACAGTTTTGCTGTTCCAGCCCTGGGCCTGTTTTACTCAAAGGCTGCCAGTCAATCTGAACAAACCATACATGTAAACTGCATCATGATTTACAATTAAGCTTCTTTCAAACCATCATGAACATGAGGATTGTTGTACGTAAGCAACAGCCAGCAGGACAGGTACTTCTCTACAGTCTGCAAGCTGCTACCCATCCCATCGCAATCTGATCATAACACTTAGAATCTATAAACCAAATGAGCTCCTATGTTATTCATGCTGATTTTTTTATAGTACCACAAATGTACACAGTACTTTTTAAAAATACAAAATAGAGACATTATCTTTTCAAGTTGGGAAAGTTTACATTAACGCAAGATAACAACTTTGGATAAGGAATTTATAGTAATGACTGTGGTAGGAAAAACCATCTTGGAAAAGTTTCATAAGGTAAAGCAGGATCAAGAAGCAGTACGACGGGTAAATACCAAAAGGATATGCTGTGCATAGGGTGAGATATGGCAGGATGCCTGCAACTTTTTTCAATGTCCTTGTCAGCATGACAGAGGCTTAGCATGCCAGCTGATGCTTTCCTTCACCTGCAACTGGATCGCCACGGTCACCCACTAGACCTTTCAACACCATCCAAAACCTACTGCTTCCAGAGACCGTCAGAATTTGTGGAGACCTTCCCTGCTGACGTGAAAGTGGGGCCATAATGCAAACAGTAGTGTGGAGCCACAGGAACACAGCCAACCTACTTCTTTCTAGTTCTTTACTGTTTCATAGAGACGCAGGCTATATTGTTGGTTTACAGTTCCACATCGCCAGGTTACATAAGCTCTCAGGGAGGAACAGATGTCACAATAACACAAATTTCTCTGCCATTTAATTCAAATCACTTTATAAACACTAACAAAAACAAACCGTGAGCTATAAAAGCAAATTATTGATGGGATCACCTCACTAGTGAGATACAGCTGCCTCTGGACAGCAGCAAATGCAAAATTGAAGCTAATGGTTCACAGCAACATTACACCACTATCCAAAGCCAGGAAAAGGATTGGCTGTCAAACCATATTCAGGAGTTAACTTTTTGTATTCGCAGTTATGAGAACTATTTCTGAAAATAATTTAGATATTAAATATCATCCATTGTAAGTCATGGCTCTGAAATTCTTCTGGTCATCTTCACAGAAAGAAGAGTCTCAGAACTTCAGCAATACAGACACAGTAAGCTTGGGTTTTGCATGTATCATTTATGTGAGTGTATTGTCTAGTATGTTGTCATATACCTTTATGACAAACCCCACTTGCCAAGACAAGAAAGAGGAAGCTTTTTTTGTTATAAAAAACCAAAACAGAAAAAACCAAAACAGCAAAACCAGCACACGCACCACAGATGACTGAAGTTTTCAGTAACTAGTGAGCTGAACAAGACATTTGCAAATAGCAGAGCAACTAGCATAAAATACTTCTCATAACACACGAGATTATATTTGAGAAACTGGGCAAATCCCCCATGTCCAGACCAGTCAGCGGAGTTTGCAGCCAGGCAGAAATCAGTTCCTTCAGACAGTTATTCTTTATATGAATACTATGATAAAGATGTAGAATGATGATACACAAACATCAAAATTGGGAAGAGATAATACCCCAATACTTCATTTCCAAACTAAAGTTTTGCTAGCTTGAGGCATGCTAGAAAGGCCAGATTAGACTTTACCTTTTGTTTCTTTAATATCAACAGTCCACCCTGTGCTGAGAGGAACATAAGATCTTATGCAAGGGATCTTGTAGTCCAAGGACACACCAAAATTTCCATACAGAGAAGTCCACTTTTATAGGTCTTATTGCAGAAGCAATGTCTGAAATGGCAGTCAGAAATCTTCAAAGACAGAGTTTGATATAAATTTAGCAGAATGGGAAAGAAGATTAAGTTCTCTTCCTGCACTGTGTACCCTCCCACGGTCACGTAACACTGACACAGCTACAGAGTTGCAATTGCCACCAGAATAATGATATTTAGCACTGTCAGATTGGAAAGAGCAATGCAAAACCCAGTTTATGTAGTCTAAACACATGGTTAATATTCCCATGGGGAAAAAAAGTCCAAATATACCAATTATACCTTCTAAATTTCGTGCATTGACCCACAGGCCCCAGTTTAGTGCTGTTCTTGGTGTTTCTGATCTTCGAACAGCCTAGTAAACTGGCTAGAGTTAACACAGGAGTGTGAGTGAATTAATCAGTTCTTTGGTTACAGTTTCACACTGTCTCCAAACTCAAGTTGGTGTTGTATCACACTGGTTTACATTAAATATTTTTTTCCACAGCTCTTTAAAGCATAAAAACAGGATTTTGTTTTGATTAGATTATTCCTGAGCAGTTTCATGGCAGTGGATCCATTTTGTAAATATGGAAGACATGGAGTTCCATACATTTTGTGGTAGTTTTCTATTATGTGTTAAATCTACAGCCCTTTAAGGGGCAAATGCACATACACTTCTTTATTAAATGTACTGACTATGTTGTTCTGAATTACACCGTCCTGACTTGATCAGTTGTGGCTCCACTCTCTCTTCCAACAGAAAATCCCCGCAAAGATGCAGAATTACATAGGCAAATGAGTTAAAGAATGTTCTTAAGAACCACTAGAGAATATTTATTTGCAGACAAAGAAGGTTCCCAGTTGTTTTGCTTAAATCTTCATCTTTCCCTGAACTACTTTAGCATTTACAGTAGCTGCTAGTGTCTTTCCTTTTGCTAGGCTCTATATGGATGCACAGATTCCTTCTCAATAGCACCCAGCCACAATACAGTAGTGCCAGGGAGAGAATCTGTTGGAAAAAAATGCCATCTGTATTTGCAGAGCTCTATAAACGAAGATATCAACAAGCTGATACTGGAGGTCAACTCTTCCTTTCTTTAGTGTTCACTTTTCAGAAACTGAAATCACAAGGCATGAAGTCAATAGATATTTAAGCTATTTAAATAGCACCAAGGATAAAGGTCATGCCTCTGATGTGATTTATCTTCACAGGAACCTACCCAAATCTTGGAAACCACTGCCATGGAGATAGGAGGTTCTGGGGGTTGTATAGATAAGAGGCTAGTATATTCAAACTAGAGATAGCTTTTTCCAGAGTGTATTTAAATAGCTTAGAGAAATGCCTTGGGGGGGGGAAAAAAAGGCAAAACCAAAAACCAAACCCAACCAACAAGAAAAGAAAAATTTAAAAACCCACAGCAATGAGATATACTCAGGAAAATGCCTATGAAGTTATGGAGAGTTGCACTCTCCTGCACTACCGAAAGGCTAGTGTTTTCCCAAGCCTGTCGCAGTAAATGAAATCTGCAGTCAAGGCTTCCAGTCACTGCTGTCTCATGGCCCAGCACTGTTTTCAGTCATGCACCTCGCTTTACTTCCAGGGTAAAAATATTTTTTCTGTGCCCTAGTAGTTTGCCCCTGGCCTAAAAAGGAGGGAAACAGCTTACCCCTTTGCAAAACTCTTGTGGAGTTCAGTGAGCCAGGCTGAAGAGCTGACCATCCCAAAACAGCTATCCCACTCTGCCATCTTCCCCCAGGCTACCACACACTCTCCCTGCTTCCCGTGGCAGACCTGTCATTTGCCTAGTTTCTCCACGAGTCCCTCAGCTTGCTCACCCAGCTGCAGACTAGCCCAGGGAAAAAAAGAATACAATCTTCTGACAAAATAACAAACTGGATGCTTAATCAAAGGTCCATAGAACAAGAGAACTGATGCCAGTGAGCGAAGGGAGAAGGAAAAGCCTGTGGCTCCCCCTGAACATCTCAGGAAACCAATTCCTAAAGAGGTAACAGAAATAAGCGACTCCAGCACCACCACTGCACAGCCACATGCATCACATGAGCAAATAACTTGGTAAATAATCAAAACCGCAGTGAAATCAGACAAACCTAGAGAGGAAGGGTAGTATTCTCCCCAATTTTTTGTACACGTTACTACACATATGTGCCAAACAAGTGTTCACATGACTATAAAAGGTTTTGACTAGTCCTGTGAATTCTGCTAAAGTCTCATTTTTGTCTCAAATTTAGTCTATGAAACAGAACTCCAGCTTTCGTAACAGACAGGAATAGCACAATTAAAAAATTCCACCTGAGGCCAGCTCTGTTCAGCAACCAGAGGAGAGGAAGAGAGCTAATTAAAACCATGTTCTCTAAAATCAGAAGTGGTTAGTTGCACATACCAGATAGAACATCGTATCCGTCACAGGCGACTGACCTCAAAACAGAGGAGGGAGCAGGGGAGGTGAATGTAGTTACAAAACATACAGTCTGAAGGAAAAAGTGATTTAAGAGCTACTAGAATCACTGACATTTGTGCTTGGGTGTAACGAACAGCAGACAGAGTAGCTACTAAGGGCACGTTCACACAATCCTGGCACAGGTAAACCCGGTGATATAGTCGGGAGTTTTGCCTGTTTTCTTTGAGATCAGTGTCTCAGTAATTGAAGTTATTTTAACCAGTCAGTCAAGATATGAAGGATTTCAGATTAATTAGCTACAGGCTTAAATGTGCTAAGGGGCATTTTGCATCTCAAAGCCCACCTCACACCTTGCAAGAGGGAGCTGGAGATATCTTTTGAGAACAAACATGAGGACCATTACTGTTCAATTTCGAAATTTTCCCCGCATTTCCCAAATCTCTGTAGGCTGCAGCAACTATCATTTTTGCTTCTGCGTCAGTCAAAGCTCTTGAATCATTAACGTGGGAATATCAGCATTGCTATTACTCCCAGACATTTCTGTCTTCACTTTCCAATGTTTTCTCTGTGCTGTCATTACCTTGTTTTCTCATTCTCCTTTTCATTAAAGATTATTATTTGAGGGAGGAAATGTAGCACAGTCTGAGAATTCATTCAGCATGAATGGAGAGACATATGGTCTAATGACTGAAGTGGATGATCAGGAGCCAGGCTGCTTGTAAGACCTCACCTCAGCTTCTCTCTTGGTCTTTGTGCGACTTATTTAAGGTCAAATACATTTCCCTTCTCACAGCCAAAAGTTCAGTAGGGGTCAATTCCTTTGGACAGAAGAAAGGGTTACCCCACTAGCATCGATGCACCAACTTGTATTGTAGGTACCCTGTCCTTGTGTGAAGGGCAGTTACTTCCTTTAGGGTTATCCTTACTGCAGTTACAAAGTTACGACACAGGAGATCCTGAGCTCCAACATTATGTGATCACATCAATGCTTAACGCTGGTTTACAAATACCATAGGCAAGACAACTGTGTATGCTACATCAACCGGTCAAGGCAAAATTTAACTTGGACGAGGGCGACTTTTCAGTCGTCCCAGCACGACTGAAATAAAGAACGTGTACTTTCCTGATCTACTCTAGCTGCAAACTTGTGTGTTAGCAAACTTGTGTGTTCCCAGCAATAACTAGTGCTGACTGGTTCGCCACAGTCATCCCATGGAGACCACTGACTGTGGCTGATATCTAGTCACCTTTCGTCTCCTTCAGTCACCTGGCATTGGGATTAAGGAGGAATTCCCACAGAATGGGGCTCCGCAAAGGACACTGTGGGTGGACTCCAAGTGCAGTCCCCCATAAGCATCCCAGCCTTCCCATCAGGTTGCTAAACCTTCTCTGTACACATACATGACAGAAAGCAGAAACGCTTCTTTCAGCCTGCTTTAGTTCTCCAGCTGGATAGAATAACTCTTATAATTCTTACGTGCTTAACAACAGTTGGGAAAAATACAATCATTTAGCATTAATGTGGTTGTGGTTTTTGTTTTGCTTTGTTTTTTAACCACAGAGAAGGGCAGAACCAGACAAAGCAGATCCTTCTCAGAAAATGAGCTACTTAAAAGTTATGAAATTTAGTCTAGTTTGGCACCATATTTTAGGTACATGGACTGATAGTTAATTTTCCCTCATTTTTTCTCTAGGAAATAGGAGCACTGTTGCTGAATTCAGAGAGCTACAAAGTCAGGATTGTCTCTCTAGAAGCTTCAGATTAATGCAGGATAAACAGACTAAATCGGACTTTGGTTCTTTGCTGCATTCCTGTGACATGCCACAGATACCTGAAGCAGAACAGCAAGGGCAACATCAATTCTGTGAAAGGTGCAAGATTTACAATCAGTTCCTATCTTTGTATGCAAGCTAGTACATTTTCAGGGCAACAAAGGTGAAGGAATTTTCTTAGTAAGGGGACTAGATTAAGTATGGATTAGACTGAATTAGGTAAACTTTTGTTCCCTTTTCCTTTTTCACCCCTCAAAAAGATATTATCTTGAGTGTCATTGCTGCACTTTGATTTCCAGGTTAAGAGAAAAAAACAACCAACTATGCATCTTTCAAAGTTTTTCCAGCAGTCAGGTTTCTTTATCCAAATTTTCATGACAAGTACTCTGAGCAAACTGAAGGTTGTCCAGGTACCTTACGCTTTCAGCTGACAGTTTCAAAACATGGCAAACATCAGCACTGTTCACAAAAAACCCAAATAAAACCACAGAGCAATGCCTACAGGCCCCCACTCCTTTATTCCTTTTCTATGTTCTCACTCTAATGCTAGATTGCCTCTTCCATATATGCCAGCGAAATCATTTGTTTGAATGGATTAAAGCTTAAAACCAACCAAGTGGAAAAGGAGAGGTTGGACAACCTCAATCCAATTCACTAAAAAGCCATACAAACCTTTTGGCCAGGTTTGTACACCATGTCACCAAGTACACCATGTCAGTTGTAAAATATTAATGAAAATAACTCTCAAGGCAGAGTTATACTGAAAACTCCCTGATCTAAACCCTTACATACCCAAACTTGTACTAAGCACCGAAATACAGGGACTTCTGAAAACACTGTTTTCCTCCCTTCTAAAAATGTAAGTGGAATCATTCTTTGTAGACAAAAGCAGAATCCTAATAAACATCAGCATCCTTAGCACTAGTTGAGAAGAGAAAGTTTTGGTACAGGTTTGGAGTGCATTGGCTATTTGGCATTCACTCACCACACAAGCATTAAGAATGTGATTTACTGTACTTTCAAAGCTGAATGAACTGCCACAAAGGCACCATTACTGTGTGCTAAAAATATCCAAACACAGGGGGAGCACAGAGGAGTTGGTGCACTGTAAATTCATATTCCAACATATTGCACACTAGCTTTCCTGTACAGACAAGCCCTTAGACTAATAGGCACCTGGGAGTCTTCAAGTCTGAGTGCCCAATAAATAAAAAGGCTATTTTTTTTTTATTGGTGCTCTGGAACCAAGCTCTGATGTCCCTATTCAGACAATACTTCCATTGAAATCAAGCCTTGGTTTATTATTAAATACCATTTCTTTTACAGCTGCAAACTTTCCAGGTTAGAGGATAGGGATTTCATATCAAGACAAATCAGTAATCGCAGTCCAAAGGGGATTGTACAGGCATTTATTTTGATTTTATATGGGTGCCTAGATACTGCTTGATTCAATGGATTTGCACTGATGCCTAATGAAATAACTCCCCTCATGTCTACCAATTCCTAGCTCAGATAAACTAAAAAAAAAAAAAAATAAAAATTCAAATTTAATCTCATTTTACACTGTTCCAGATACAGATTTGTTTGCGACAAAGTTGAGGACCACTAAGAAGTTTGAAAATCATTAACACAGCTTTCAGTTCTAGCTTCCCAAGCTTTAAAAGCATAATGGACCCTCAGAGAAGAAAATGGTGTATGTTTGAAGGCGCCACTGCACTGAGTTCATATAGCTCTGATCCTTAAGTTATTCTGAGCTGCTCCACCACCCACCGCACTGATGTCCCATACTGACAGATGAGGCTTGAGAAGAGTCCACTGAACTTAGTGAAACACCAGTAGAGATGAAGTTAACTCACTGCCAAAAGTTCACAACCCAGTTTATCAATTCCCCAGTCACAGTGAGAAGCCCAGTTTCAGCTAACCTGGCTACTCATAGACAGGCTCTACTAGGAATTATTTGCAATTCGGTGGGGCTGCAAGGAAGTGACTGCAGAGGTGAGCCCTAGGCTAACAAAGCAGACCTGGCCAGCCTTTCCTTGTTAGCTCCATCTGCAAGAAACTGCTCAGATTCTGACAGAAAAACCCATTTCTCCCTTTGAAGTACCCAACCAGCACATGACGGAAACTATCACTTCCATCCATGCTATTTTAACTTCCTTCCTGTTACACTTTCTGCTTTTTTAGAATGATGGGTCAATGACAAACATTCTCCTTCTAGGCAGTTCGCTCACTTATAGTGGTGTTCATGGACAGTTTGACAGCTTTATCTTCTTTCTCAGATACTTAGAGCTGTGACTCCATTACTTTGAAGTCAACTTGGATTTGGTTGAAATGAAGCGCAGACATCAGTGACTCCAGGCTTAGTGTGTCACCTGCATTTGTTATCTTGCAGTAGACAATTTAATCAATTATACTTTTTTGTCTAGGCACAAGAACAAGACAAAAACGCTGATCAGCATTTCATAGGGTTGTTTCTTCGCTGCTAGCAGGCCATTTAACATCTGATAGACCATATAAAAAGGTCTTCCCAGGGGCTTAGAGTGTTTGGGTTGTTCTTTTTATAGTGCAGGTCATTAATGAGCAAGCAAAAGCAGCGTGGAAATAGCTAGACAAGTCTTGTTGAGTTAATAAGAAACTGTCATTCTGCTTCAGTACTTTCTCATTAAGCCTAGCAATGTTCACGTCTAAGGAGAGTGATGGTACAAATCTATTTTAATGTTCAATTTAGTTCCCCAAGACTTGAGTCTGAGCAAGTTTACCCCTCCTTTTTTTTTTTCCCCGTGACTTTCAGTTCAGCAATTTCTGAAGAAAAACACTACAATAATTTTTTTTTACAGATGCAGCTCAAAAGCTGATACTGATTTTTTTTTTAAAAAAAAAAGCTAGATGTACCTTGACTTTTCTGAACAGAAGACGAGTCACCCTAAATGACATTTTGTCCTGCTGCTCTTAGAAAACAGTCTATAATGCTAGTCACCATATTATCATACTTAGCATATTTTTCTGGACTAGTCTTACATCAGCTTTGCTGTTGGGTTTATGTGTCACACAGAAATTAATTCTCTGTTGCTTAAATAGGAACAAGGCACAGACACCACCACCTTTAACTGAATCTTAAGTAGCCAAGGGTCTGTCATGCAATGCTAACAATGAATCCAGAAAGCCACTTCTTGCTAAGAATTAAATTACAATAAAAGGTTTATTAACTCTTTAACTACTCTCCTACACCCCACTTAATTTTGGTGGTTCTGACTAAAATCTTAACTGAGTTCACTTGATATTGTTCTTGTCAGGTATCCTTCCAGAGAGGATCAGTTTCTTGGTTTTCAGAGCTTTTGTTGCCAGAATCAAGCACTTGGTCTTTAGCAGCTTTTGCTGCTAGGCTTACTAGTCCAAGCAACTGAATTAGAAGCTCAGCATCACATGGATCACAAGGAAATGAAGCTCAGATGCTTAAACTTATGAAACAGTGACCTTCACATCACACTGAAGTTTCCATCAGCCTTGTCACACAATTCATTTAAGGGAAGATATGGGGTAAAACATAACATCCTTGCTGACCAGTTGCTGATGCTTGGTCACTGCAGGGTCAGTCTTTATGTACCATCACCCCAGATCACACAGAGGAAAGCCACTCTGGCACTGATGCAGCATTCGGTAACTTAGGCCTACCTTCACGCACATGGAAGTCCAAGAAAAGACGGAAGGAACAGATTAGAGAAGTTCAACAAAGGAAACTGATGGAAAAGAGCCACATGTTCCCTTTTATACTTTACATGTACAAAACCTTCATGTGTGTATCAGGCCAGAACTGCTAACACTGAGCAATACCAGTTCTCTCCTGCTGTTTTTAACACTAAAGAAAACAGTGCAGTGCATTAGTGAGGGAGTTTCATTCTCTTATCTGTTATTCTCCAGCATTTGTTAGCTAAACCTCTTAACTCTCCTGGCTACCCATTGCTCACACCAGGGAAGTTCCTAAAGCACACCTTTTCACACAGCATGGGTTTCATCTCATAGTTGATTTCTCTTTTCTGAACTCCACACATGCGGAATTTCTTGTTAGTAAGCCCATAACGACTGTACATCCCAGCTCTCAGAACTCCCTCTAGAGCTGTTTCCACAGAACTCATTTTATGTTAGTTTCTTTTCCTTTTCTTCCCTTACAACAACCTTCCAAAAAAGTCCCTAGATCTTTCAAGGCAAAGTACTGTTTCCTGCAGAGCAGATGCTATAGTAAGGAGCTGAAGTTGCTGAAGGTTTGAAATCTCAAATCATTACGGTCATACAAAGCTGAAAAGCATTTAAAGGACTGAAAAAGAGGTGAGAAAGATAAGATGCATCCCTACACACAAAAAATATTGCAGGATTCCAGTAATGTAAATAAACAGTTTTCTTTATAGGCCACACTGGTTTTGTGGCATGATTCAGAAACCCACTGATCCGAGATAACTTGAGAGAAGTCTTCCATTATTCCATGGGTGCTTCCCACTATCATTCACTGTTGCAGAAACAGTGCAAGACAATTGCAGTCTTTTTTCCCTCCCAACTATGTTTTTGCCAGCTGAGCATTAGTAACTTTCTCAGTACTAGCACTCGATGTTAGTGCAGCTGCCAGGGAGGAGAAAAAGGAAGACTTCGGTTAAATCTATAGTATATACTCTCCACTACCTTAAAGCAAATTTATGGCTGGTGTTGGAATCATGCCTAGCATCACCACATTCTACTCTGTACCATGTGAAAACACAATAAACAATAGATTGAGACCACAGAAGCAGCAGCACGGGCTGGTAGAACGGACAGTACATACCAATATAAGTGATTGCTTTATGGTAAAAAAACCCCTCTTTTTTAAACTGCATTTTTCTGGTGAGGGAGAACGGGGCAGCAAGGCAGCAGGAATAACACAGCCACTAAGACCAATAAGAGCTAAATATCCAGAGCAGCAGGCACACATGCTTTGATTGTGTTTCTGATTCTTCCTACAGCTGGTCAGCTCTGTGACAGTCATTTAAACTTACTACAGTATGAAATAATAAGAAATAAGCCTGCAAAAAAAGTAGTAAGAATTCATGTAAGGCTTAAGAACTTCTGAAGGATCAAACAGAAATAAAAAATAAAAAAGAAACCACCATAGTCTCGGAAGTTTCCTTTTTTGTGTTGTGGTTGTCATTGGGAAAAAAAGATTCATAAAGATTTCTCTTCATTTTGATATTTTTATTACACAGCCTGCATCATATAGGTTTGGCTTTTTTTAGCATATACTGCTGATTCTGGATGCCTGAGTACACCTCCTGAAGTCAGTACTTCCTATTTAAAGACTGAACTCTTGCAAAAGCTAGTTTTCTTATTCTTCCATCTGCACTTCAAGCTTCAGTGAAAACTGCAAAATACATCAGCAAAACTATTTTTCATGCTGCCATCACTGCTTCCTTCTTGTAGTCTCATCAGGATTGGCCTTAGGTTGTACAGGGCTCTACATGCCAGTATCACATATAAGCTGATATCTGATGCCTTCCCCAATTATGATTAAGTCACTATAATCAGCCAGCATGGGGAACTATGCAGGCGTTGCCTCCTTTCTGGAGACAGAAAGATACTGATGTTTTTCTCCCCTAGGCAAGAAATAAGCATGAGATGTGATTTGCAATGAAATTCAGAACCATGCAAACTTGCCTGGTTTCAGATTTCATTACACACACACACACACACCCCGCACTAGAAAGGTTTGTCAAGGTGAGTGATTCTCTGCCAGTTAAGGTCACATGACATCAAGAACTCAGGAAGCTTCCATCGTGCAGCAAGGTGAGAAGTTCCAGCTTCAGTCAAGTCTTCCACTGCAATTTGTTCAAGCTCTGAAGTCCTACAGGGTTTTGCTCATGGGCCAAGAAGCTGCCAAGCAACTACACATGCCCCAGCAACAGTAAATAGACCCATTTCAGCTTTGCAAATAGTCACAGGTAATAGAACAGCTGGGAATGCTGTGTTCCTTCTTGGGCTTTGCAGCCAAAGTGAAGCTGATGCACACTCTCAGAAGGAAGCTCAGAACAGGATGATAGCAACTCCCCCACACCAAAGTTGTACCATTTCCCACATTGTTGTGAGACAATGTTGTGAGTCTCAACAGCAACTGACGGCTTCATGAAGAACAGTTCATGTTGTTGCATTGAATTTGATTCCCACCACATTTGACATAAGTTCTGAGACCCATAACTACATATTTTGTTGGAATGCACATCTGTTTCAGCCCTTTCCTGACCAATAACCCACGGCACGAGACGACTCTAGACGCCCTTTTGAGACAAGCTCTAAGGCCATACAGTGCAGGAAGCATGAAAAAGCAGAAGTGTAGATTTTACACCTTTAACTGTTAAGTGATCCTTGTGTGACTTTGTCCAGATATAGGACAAAGATGGGTTTTAAGAGGGGAAGATCTTTATCTACGAGAGTTCTTTTATCATCTTAAAAAATTATGTGATCTTTTATAGTAACACACTTCATAGTTGTGTGGTGACAGCAAATTGTACCATCTAGACAGCTTTTCACAGATCCTTGAAACAATGGCTCTCTCTACTGGTGCTTTAACATCCGATACCACAGGCCAGCTCTGCAGAGAAAAGCATTGAGTACCCGCAGCGCAAGAGCTTGTTTTTCAGTGAAAATCCTGTTCCTTCCTTTGAGGCCTGAGGTTCATTCTTCTAGTAGGTGCTTCCCACATACTGTCCTTAAGTACACATTGGAAAGACTATCTTCTCCTGGGGTAAAGAATTGCTTGTTTCTACAGTTTACTCTCTTGAACTTTCAGTTGATGCTAGCAAGAAAACTGGCTCCTGGGGTTTTGTCAGAAGAGATAGATTGCTGTTTACTGATCCCCTTGCCTTTTTATCACAGAATGGTTTGGGTTGGAAGGGATCTTGAAGATCATCTAGTTCCAACCCGCCTGCCATGGGCAGGGACACCTTCCACTAGACTAGGTTGCTCAAAGCTTCATCCAGCCTGGCCTTTTTTATTAATTTACCCAACCATTGAGGTCTGATAATTAACAGCACCGCAGGGTTGATCTAGCAGCTTCAGTCTGGCTAACAGGTCACCAGCAAACTTTTCTTTCAATTTAAAAAACCAACCACTTTACTACTGCTGCCTGATACAAGGTTTCAGGTGACCTTTTACCTATCATAATTTGAAGGCTCAATACTGGTTCAAAGATTTAGAAGTACACATGAACCTCAAACCTTCAATTCTCAAATGCTACCTAAAAGCACCCAAAAATGGGGGAAAACCCTTCCCCCTACCCCCAAGCTGTACTAGTGTCACTTTTGCTTCTGTAAAGACTTTAACCTTAAACCTAAGTTTGGAGAGCTATTTTTTTTTCCTTTGTCCTGCAATTTCCAACTGATTTGAACATGTAACCACTAGACCTTATTAAATCCTTATGAAGACACATGAAATCATTCTTTTTACCACTCTATACATTAAGAAAGAATGTATTTGACAGGACTATCAGAAAACCATAACTCAAGCCAGAAGAGACTGCAACATCAAGTTCCAAATTTATCTTGGGATGAGGGAGTTAAACATAATCACCAACTTTTTTTTCCCCTACCAATATTAGATTTATAACTGAAGCTATTCTCTCATCCTATGGTTTGGCTACTTATTTTCGTAGACCAACGGCACTGAACCACAGCTGCAGCACAAATGTTCAGCAAGGAAAACTATTCTGCACAAATCTGAGCCTGGCCTAACCTGACCAAGACTTTTCTTCACTTTTACAGATCCGGACAAGCAAATGGACAGAAAACCTGGATGCAGTATTACACAAATGGAAACCGGCTTTGCCCAGACAACAAACTTTTTAGTAGAGATGTAAATTTACACAGAAACAGCAGGTTTTTAAATTTTCATTTCGGGGAAACAAGACTCAGACTAGGTTTCCACTTCCTTTGTTTCTATTTTAGTCAGGCATCTTAATTACATTATTGTCTATCACATTGTCTAACAGAGTGAAGCATCAGAGTGGAATTTCTCAGCAACCTACCACAACAATAGATGCCTCTAAGGCCCACATTCATAGTGAAAAAGGAGAGTCATTGCCTCCTATTTATACAGTCGGAGGCAGATCCCTTGTCAGTCTTCAGATTAAAACGTTTGACTGCAAGAGCATCTAAGCACTTTTAGGGCACTTTCATGAGACCTCTTAAAACTGAGAAAAAATAAAAGGCTGCATGAAGTTTAGTGCTCAGGTGTAAATCAGTTCTTCCAGTTAAACACATAACCAGTTCAGTGTAGGTAGAATCTAGAGGAAAACTAATGAGTTATACAGAAAATGTGTACAAAAAACACCCTGCATGGTGACACTGCAGGAAACTTCAGAGAGTCAAGACTCTGGAAACAGCAGAAGGCACAGCCTGTTCTCCACGACTCTACACAGGCCTGGACAAGTCTCTCAGCGTTTATTTACAGTAGGTGCCCAAGGAGAGGATCTTCAGTGGAATTTATACTGAACGACCTCAAAACAGAATCGGTTTTTAAACCAACATGACAATAAAACTAAAATATCCAGCTAGGATTAAAGGCGTTTTTTTTGTCTCCTCTCTCACTCTAGGAAGTAAAATGAGATGTTTTACACAGAACCGGTGTTAAGCCAAATGTAGTGGTTATTACAGTCCATGCTCAGAATGAACATTTGTCTTCCCCCCACCCCTTCTCTGATATTGTGGCAAGAGCAGCAATGCACCATGATAGCACTAACTCTTTTATACAAAATCCTTACGTTCAAGGCCACACGTCTCAACTGCCCACTCTAGACCAATTTACCCTAATACAGGAAGCAAAATAAAGTATCTAGGTTTTTTTTAATTATGTAATTGATATACAAATGCATCTTCATGCCATATTCAGGAAACACATTCCAAACAGGACTTCACAGAACATTCATACAGAATTTTTTAAAATGTGATATGTCATTATCTGTAGCTTCATCTTCAGCAAAACTGAGCACTTAACTGCTGCTGCTAAAGTCACTGGAAGCTATGGATTCACATCACTCCTAAAATAAATCTAAAAATCAGACCATGAGCTTCCTAAATACTTCAAGATCTTTGGATGATAAGTGTTACAGAAATGAAATTGTAATTATTAACATGCTTGTTATTAAATATGCAAGGCACCCACAAATGAGTGTTTGGATCTTCACGGCAATGTAAGAGAATGGGACTCACTTTCCCCGGTAATGAGGAGACAAGTGATCTCCAAGGAGAGCAGCAGCAAGCTGCTAGGGCCATACAATTACACGAGTTGTTCATTATATGGTACTGACAAAATTATTCTGAAGAGTTTCAGGGCTTACAGATGTGTGAAACATGGTGAGATATTAAGGCAAGAATGAAACCAAGCCTCAAGATTTTTCTACAACTTCCTAAGGTTTTGGGGTTTTTTTTGTCTTTGTCATTTTGTTTCTTTGGGTTTTTTATTTTAACTGAAGCCAACTCTAAATTTTTATGGTTAATTTTGTTGTTGCTCTCCCCCATTTCTCAATTTTTTAAAGACAGGAGTCTTTATCGAGTCTGAATCAGAATAAAGAGTTTTGAGATTTCAGTCATCAGGAATTGGCAGGAGGAGATATTTGATGTGAAAAAACAAGTAACTCTGGAAGCAGTATGCAAGAGAGGAGACTTCCCAGAGAGGAGGAAAAAAACAGTTGGCCAAAGCTTTGATACTGCAAGCCAGCAAAACTTCCTGCCCCTCCCTCTCCTGGAGTGCCTATGACCATATATTTATGCTATAGACTGGTTTCCATCATGGTTGAGACACTGAATGCAATACAGGTTAAGTGCTGTCTGGCTTATGGTAGGTTCTGTCTGCTTCATACCATCAGGATAAAGTTAAGGTGACATTTGTTCATTTGCAGATGAAATTGTCTATAGCCAACTGTTAAGTGACATATGTACATATAAGTACAGCTTCATAGATACAGATTAATACATTGATCTTCCTTATAAACCCTCCATAGGCCATTGAAAAAAAAAATACAGCTAGAATAGCAGGGGACAAGTTCTGGCTCGAGGTACGTTCTGAGATCCCACCTATCTTCCCTCACTTGTCCAATGACTTCTTTTAGGATACAGTGAAACAGGAGGGTCCCAGTGCACAGTAAACAGCCATTCTGGTATTAGAAGGAACTGTAGGAGCAGTTATATCAACAGCAGATAATAGGCAAAACCAAAACCCAACAACCCACAGAGCAAACAGCAATTCTTTACACAATCAATCAATAGATGTCAGTTTAGCTTTTAGCATAAATCTTAAACTACAACTTAGAGAGGAAATAGTTTCCTTTATCTTTTCCTCAGCTATTCACCACCAGTGAGTGCACAGAGCAACTTGGTTGTCTTCACGTCTCAGGTTTTCATGCAGAATTTTACATTCAGTAGCACAGTAATACATTTCATTTGGGTGCTTGTACAACAGTGCACTGCAGCAGTTGCAGTGAAGTCCAAGGATGCAAATCCTGAAGAGATGCTGATATTCTCTTATCAGCAACTCTTGTGAGGTAACTAACAAATTGGTACAACAATTTCAGTATTTGGCAGGAGATGAATCGATACCCCTTATCACCGTGTATCATAAGTACATACATGCTTTTGCTAGAACGTGAGAGCTGCAGAGACTAAATTCATGACGAGTATCAGAAAGAAGCTGCCAAAGGTGGATCAACATCCAAAATGCAGATAAAGAGCAGTAATAAAGACTGGCAACAGCACCAGGCAGAATTTGTTATAGGTAAGGTTAGCGAACAAAAGCAGACCTTTCAGCGTCTTGCTGAACATCACTGTATGCTCCTTTCTTGTTATTTCAGAGGGAGATACAGCAAGGGTATGTAAAGGATTAGCACATTGTGCTCAGATTCTTCAAAACAATAAAAAGAGAGGGTTCCAGCCAACTTCATGTTTGTGCTTTTGCTCTGTAGTTTGCTTGCAAGATCAAAAACCAGGGTAAATTAAGGTATTTAGAGATTTATTCTGCAGTTTTTGTGAGTGGTACTAATCAATAGTTATTAAAAGTAATTCCATTATTATTAAGCCTCAAACAAGATATATCAAGCATCACTAACAGTCAAGCATTTTAAATACACTTAGAGTAAGCATTAGGGACTTTTTTTCCTTTTATTTTGCATCAAGTAAAATTTTACAAATCATATTAATAAGCAGACATGGTAGCTGACTTTTTTTTCCCCCTCTCTAGACCATGCCTGTAAAGCAGAAAATCCCCAACTATGTCTACTAGAGTATGCACTTAAACCAAACATGGTTTGAGGTTATTTAGGCATGCCTGGTTGCATTAGGGTGGTACCTCGAAACAGAAAGTTGGATTTTGTTGGGCCTTACGCTGTAGGCAGCAGACTTCCTAAGATGGAGAACTCTTGTATGGAGTTAACCAGTGGGCCAGAGGCAGCAGGATGATCACAATTTACCTGTCTCATTGCAAATACCCTCTGCTGGATATAGTGGCCTTCTACCATTTGTGCACAGAAGAGACAAAGTTAAGTGTGAGACTGACAGAGGAGAGCCTCAGCCTTTAGGAAAGCAGTCAGAGCAGCAGCACTGTTGATTAGGACAAGATAATTATGACAGGTTAAGAGTTGTCTGCATCAAAGTCTTAACGTTTTCCCCTAGTTTCTCTATCAGAAGTTCACTACAGTCCTGATGACACATTTGTTGCACCTTTTTGACCAGAACAATGAAGATTCAAAAGAAGATTCTTGGTGTATTTGATTAACTCAGGTGGCGCAGGAAGCAGAATAGAGGCAGAAAGGCCAAGAGTAAGAGTTTTAACTTTAAGAGTCATCAAGTTGTATAAGAGGAAATTTTCTTACCTAGAATGAGATTTAGATGAAAACACAACACTCATTTATGGTTTGTTCTGACACTTTCCCCCACCACAAAAATATTACGAAATACCAAAAATAAACACATCAACATAAGGAACAGATTTACTTCTACCTCTGAAATGTTTGTACTCTGAATGAACAATCACCACAGTATCAGCAGCATCCTAAAGCCTATCAAGCAGATCAACAATGTACTACTCCGACAGTGATTTGGCTATATTCAGCTTGGAAAGGTTTGTTTTTCCATGAAAACCAAGAGAGAAGAGAGTCAGAGGGAAGAAAAGTATCCACGCAGAGAAGGGCGACCAGAGGTCAATGGGGAGAGGAGAGCTGGTGAGGCAAGTGGCAGCAGCCAGCCCACATACTCTCCTCCCAGGGAGGATGAAGCCCTCCCTGACAGCTAGCCCCAATGCAGACAACCCCAGCTTGGGCTACTTGCCTCCAATGGTCATCACCCCAGCCGGCAGTACCCGCTCAGCAGCAGGCAGGAACAGTGGGGCTGTGGAGGCAAGAAATGGTGCTTGTGGATGCAGGCCAGGACATGTGCTGAAGCAACTCCCATGCAATGGGGACACAAAAATGAGGATGAAGACCTACCCAGCATATCCTTACTTGCTACTGCAGGAGGGCAGCTCTGCTGCCAGCCCCCACCACTACAAGATGGCTGCCTCCCCTCAGGATGTCCGCACCTCAGTGCTGAGGGAAAGCTGGGCCCCCTCTCCTCACAGCTGCTTTCCCAGCCCCACAACCCCCTCAGGACACCCTGTCACCACCCAGGGCATGGCACAGGGGGCTCCTCTGCCCAGTTCTCAGCCTGCAGGTCCCACGGCCTCACAGGGCAGCACCTCCCCACACAAGACCTGGCCGCTTGGGCTGCCCCAAGCCAGACAGAGCTCACCACAGCCCCAGCTCATTTTTCATCCCAAGCACAGGCATAGCTCAGTTCAGGTCACCCCTACACTCATCATTAGCAACAGGCTTTGTTTTGGTTTGGGTTTTATTTGGCAGGTACAGGATGAAGCCATCACTACTGGAAGCGTTGTGGCAGGCGGGCAAAAAAAAAAGTTTGGCGCCCCCGCCCTGCCGTGTCACAGCAGGCTAGGGCAGTGAGTACCCCACGACAGCCTGGCTGAGGGTGAGCCCAAGCAGGCCCCCCACACCAACCCGTAACCAGCCCACTCCCTCAGAGCCTCCCCAGCAGCAGGTGAGACATGCCGGTTCCTCACCTAACCCAGCAAAAAAAAAAGCCGGGGTCAAAGTGCTCTTCCCTGCCATGAACTGGAGCTCCCTCTCAGGAAGCCCTTCACGGTGAGGACGCATTTGCTCACACAGCACATCCGTGGCTGTTTGCTCAGCCGCCTCGAGCGGAGATGCCCCGCGCCAGCGGAACGCGGCGGCAGGGCGCCGGGCGGTGAAGAGGCGCGAAGAGGGCGCTGAGG
>NW_010250084.1:0-234 GCF_000690775.1 Eurypyga helias
AATGGGAGAACACTTAGAAAAATACTAATCTGCGTGCTCTTCTCACAGCGTGAGCCTTAATGTCCAATTCTCCCTGATTCCCTTACTGGTGGCGTAGGCTAGCCAAGCACTTCAGTGTCTAGAGGACAAGAAGAACACATAGAATCATAAAATCACAGACTGGTTTGGGTTGGAAGGGACCTTAAAGACCATCTAGTTCCAACCCCCCTGGCATGGGCAGGGACACCTTCCACT
>NW_010250084.1:382-627 GCF_000690775.1 Eurypyga helias
TAAAACCTGTTCCCCCTTGCCCTGTCACTACAGGCCCTTGTAAAAGTAATGCTGCTGACATCTTCCCTGCCACCCACGCAGCCTAGACAACAGGTGAAAGGCAAAGATCCAGAGAAGGAAACAAGCTTGAGACCGAGCCTACCCCAGCTGCTCTTCACACAGCCACCACCCACCCCAACCAAGCAAGAGCCCCGGCCCCGTGCCTTCTCACCGCTTCAGACACGGTTACGCCAACGCGCCCACAT
>NW_010250085.1:0-4102 GCF_000690775.1 Eurypyga helias
GAGAGCGCGGCCCCGGCCCCTGGGCAGCGGAAGGCCCTATCGCAGAGGTGAGGCCATGGCCGAGGGGTCCTCGGCCTCGCTCCCACCGCCCGGCCCCTTCTCTCCCTAGGGAGCACGGCAGAGCGCTCCGGCGCGAGGAGACGGAGGCCGTGCCCTGCCCTCAGCCTTTATCCCCTCCTGAGCAGCGCTCCGAGGCCGGGAGCATAGCTCGGTGTTGTGGAAAGAACCATCTCCTGGTTGCGCTGAGCAAAGCCGCTGGCTGACTCCCTCTGCTCCCCATCACCTTTGCATCAGGAGCAGGCGCTTCCCTGTACAACTTCCCATTTTTCTCCTAATTGTACAGATCTCTTCCCTGCCCCTCATCTGTTTTCCAGGCAGAGCGATAGGGTAGGGGCTTCCCAAGGGCTGAGGTAGTTTTAAGTGGGAATTTGCACATCACAGGTTGTAATCAGTCTGGCTGCTTTTTGGACTCCTGTGGGTGTTGGTCAGGCTGCAGGCACGCGCAGCTGGGTGAAGGAGGAGTATCTAAATTCACACATTTCAGCAAGTATGCGGGGTTTGGGTCACCCACCTAACAGAATTATAAGAAATATCTCTCTGCAGATGCGTGCAGCTGAAGAAATTGGTGGATGAGAATACAAACGCTCTTCATAATTTGAAAAAAGTAAGTATGGGGACAAATTTGTTAATGACTTTCTCCAAAATACATCGCGGTGAGAGAACGCCAGCCTCCTCTGATGCCTCAAGAGTAATGCCTAGCACCGCACAATCCCAGAGTGGGATCTCCGAGATCCATTTATATTGTTTACAGGCACATTTTTAATGCTTTATGGTGCACGAGTTCTGTGCTTAAAATCTTTATCAACCCAGGACATTATAAAACGTTTATCAACACAGTGTATGGGAAGTGGGGAACGCAGATTTGAAATTCAGTGCAAAATTTCATCTTGGCAGAGTAAAAGGGCAGGGAAGATGGCACTAGATAGGGAGTGACAGCAGCCCAGGAAGGCGAAAGCTTGTAAGATGTGTCTGGAAAGGTGATTTTCTAGGGGAGCTTGTAACTTTGCTGCTTTGAGCAATTTGTTGTGTTTATCTTTCTCAGGCTGATGAGCCTGCGCCTGTGGGGAATTACAACCAGAGGAAAGAAGAAGAAGAAAAGCTGTTGCTAAAACTCTCTCAGCAGCTGCAGAAACTTCGTCTTGTCTTGGATCAGGATAATCTGACTACGAATTTTGCAGTGTAAGTAGCTTGAACAAATACAGTCTGTACTTTTATGGAATTGTACATGTGTTGTTGGAAAGGATCCTGAAAAATCGTTAGCTCATCCTCTTTCTTATCTTAATGTAGTTAAAAAAGAAGTACTGAGGAGCCAGTGCTTATGGGGCTTGTTTTCTTGGTGCAGTCAAGAGGGAAGATTTTTTGAGGGTGTTGGTGGATGGCTGAAATGTAACGTGGCTGTCGAGAGGATGCACTGCGGTCTGTACGCTTAAGGGGGAAACACCAGTGGGATTCTGGAATCACGGAGAGTAAAACACAGGAATGAAAATTCTGTATCTGGGTGATGCCCTTGCAGAGAAGCCCATGTTCTTAGAAAACCCAAGGTTGATGTGTTTTGGGCAGGGACGAGGAACATGGGAAAGGTGCTCAAACAGAAGATGAGAATGAAGAAGAGGAGGAGAGCGAAGATGAAGAAAGTAGTGAGGAGGAAGACAGTGAAGAAACTGATGAGGACCAAGATAAACTATTGGATGATCCGAACGTTAAAGAATGTATCGCGGTTGGAAACTTCAGCGCGCAGCAGGAAGGGGATCTCACGTTTACGGTAAATACGTCTCCGTAAAAGTGTTTTGCCTGCAGATGCTCTGTAGGAAGCAATAACTAATTAAACGCTATGCTTCTGGGATTCGACCAGTTCCCTGTGGGATTCACAGAGAAACGGCTTTTCCTGATGTACACTGGGCTCGGTGAAGCCCAGTGTCCTTCTGTCACCTTCTGTAGTGGCAGGAGCTGTTGGGGTAGTCTGGGATCTCCGTTGTGGGGAAAAATCAAGCTTTTATGTGTTTTTTTTAATTGTGTCTGGAGCCGTTTTGACATATTTGGTTGTCTTTTGTCTCCGTCTCTCCTTCTAACGGCAAAGAAAGGTGAAGTCCTACTTATACATGACAAGAAGGCAGATGGCTGGTGGGTAGCCGAAAATTCCAAAGGGGAGAGAGGCCTCGTTCCTAGGACCTATCTCACGGTGAGTGTGCTGCAACCTTTTTCTGGGCTCACCTCTGTTATTTGACCTATATGTTAACGATGATGTAGCTGCACAAAACGCATCAGAGTGCTTACGCTGGGGGCAGGCAGCAGCGTCTTGCCAGTTGTCTGGGAATAACACGGTGTTTGCAAGCACGTCTGCGGGGAGTGCTAGCGAAAGCAGTGATTTTGTGCCTCAGGAAGGTGGGACACAAGTGCGGAGTTGTTCTGTGAATACGAGAACCATAATCACTAAAGGTCAACCCTGAAGACTCCAAGCTGCTAGCGACTAGTTTGTGCTTTCCGTCATTTACACGAGACCTGAGTCCATGTAAATGTTGGGAGTATTTTGTAATTTGACACGAAAAAAAAACTCTTAAAAAGTGGATTTTAAAGCTTCATTTTTTTTCCCCAATTTTTAGAGTTGCTTACGCGTTAGTTTGTGTATTTATACACATACATACATTCACACAGCATGCAATTGTGGTGAACATTAAAGTGTGGTACGCAGTTCGGATCGAGGCCGGTTAGTCCAACCTTTACCCTGTGGAACAGAGCTTTTCACACTGCAGTAGCTATCTTTTTACTTCACGATGCTGATGGATTTCTCTTTGTAAAGAGCCCCTTGTGCAAATGCATTCCCCATGGGAATACTCCAATCCCTTGCTGCAGCCGTAGGACTGAGGGCAGCGTTCTGCACCTGCAGTGCACTGCTGTTAACGTGTGCTGTGGTTGGAGAAAGCGTCTTTAAGAACAGAGCTGTGGGGAAATCAAGCGCTTTGCCATTTTTGAATCTGAATTACAGGTCCGTGATGAAGAAGGCGAAAGCCAAGAGGAAAGTGAAGAACACGTAGAAATGGTGGATGAAACAGCAGATGGAACTGAAATCAGAAAAAGGTCAGTGGAGTGATGTGAAAGCAGTTAAGTAAAATTTTATTCTTCCTCCTCCTTAAAGCTGGCAGCACAATTCTTACAGGGAGAGCACCTCACAAGGGTATTTGGTTCTTTGCATTTTTCTTTCCAGTACAGCAGTCACTTGTGTTTTTTTTAAGTTTGCGGACGCACTTTTACTTGAGGGGGCTTGTTGGGGAGTTTGCCTTTTTTGTTTCTCCCCCTCATAAAATCACAGAATGACCGGGTCGTGCCTCTAGTTATATTCCAGCTCGTGAGACCGTCTAGCAATTAGTCGTAGTGGCGGGAAATACGCCGTTATTAGTATCTCAGACAGATATGGTTATTAAGCTGCTGCCCTCTGAAAACAAACCAACATTTAGTGTTTAAATTTTGTCCACGCGAGGCTGATATAGTATAAAACCCACGTTATTTTTCTTCCAGAACAGATTCCCACTGGAGTGCTGTAAGACGAGCTATCACAGAGGTAGGTCTCTGTCTCCTAGAGCAGCTTCACCTACCATAATGTTAATTATTTTGTAGACAAGGTTTGCCTTCTACCAAACCCTGTATCTCATATTACAGACTGCTATTTTTAATGAACATCTCTATTTTTTTTTAATTTGTTTGTAGCAAGAGACGTTACAAAAACGTTCCCCAGTGCTTTAGAAATAGGCTGCAGCCCAGCCCAAGTGTCTGAATACGATACAAGTAGGATGTCTTTTGTTGTTCTGCCAGTAGTGCTCCACTCTTTCTTTTTCAAAGGTGTGATTTTTGTTGTAACTGACTGCTGCTCCTTTGAAATGGAAGGGGGATTAACAGCAGGGGAGCCTGGCTGGCTTCACACGTGAAGCAAAGTGTGTTTTCCTGAGGATGGGCCAGACTAGCTTCACACCAGCAGAGGTGTGACCTGGTGCCCCAGGTCTCTGCTGTGGGTTGTGCCAGAGTTCTCCATTAGGTAGAATTCGCTGAA
>NW_010250085.1:4143-10088 GCF_000690775.1 Eurypyga helias
TGCCATAGGATGACACAGCGGAGGTACTGGCTGGTACAGGAGCAATTCCTGCAGGATTCCGCCTATCCACACTTTTCCAGCTCTTACAAGAAGGTAAAAGCTTTTCTCATCATCATTGCAGTGCAGGATTCTCGAGTGTCTGTGGCAAGTTTCTTACCCTGGTTACTAGCCCATTGGACTAAAATCAGTATTGCTTAATTACATTTGGTAGTCTGTACAGGCTATAGTTGACCTGTCAAAGTACCAAAGGTGCTTTTTTTTTTTCCCTTCTTCAGTTAAGTTTTAATTTGTCTCTCTGAAATCCTGGCCTCACGGAGGCAATGACAAACTTCCTGATGATTTCAGCGATGTTCCCCTCTGGAAGATACTTCCTGTTGACACTGCAGGAAACAATGATTTTTTTAATCTTCCCTTTTTCTAAGAGATCTTTTGGAATCTCTCCACCCAGTATATTAGACATCTCCCGTTTTCTTGGAATTTGTTTAAAACTGTTTCAGTAGCTCTTTCTGTTAATTAAGTTACCGTGCTTGTGGCACTGGCTACTGCGGAACACTTACAGGTAGTAAAGTGCCCTTTTTCAAGGGTGCCTGTAGAAGACCCCTCCGTAGTTTCGTTTGGCCAGTCCAGTATTCAAAGGGACTTTAGCCACACCTGAATTTTGGGTGTCGTTCCTTTTGTAGCAATGAAGATCATTTAAAAAAATGTAAGAATTTTAAAAATTACTCTTGTTGTAGGCAATCGGTTTCGAGCAAGTTACTTTTTGCAGCCTGAACTTACTCCGTCACAGTTGGCTTTCAAAGACTTGGTGTGGAACCCTGAAAAAAATACGGTGAGTATTACTGGTAAGGCAGGTTTGATGCTTCTGGTTTGAGACCTGGGCAGGGTCTGTGGGTGTGAATTGCCAGCCGTGTGTCATACTGGTGGGTAAGTACTGCTGTGAATCAGGTGATGGGTTTCAGTGTCAGTCCAGACTCCTCAGGCAGCAGATGTCGTCACATCCTGCTCTCTGACAGGCAGAAATTGGTACAAGTTGTCACATCGGGTGTCTTCCAAGGGTCGTTTCGTCGCACTACGCTCTGTCATCTCAGTAAATAAAATCAAACCGGCACCACACTCGGGAGCAGCCTGTAAATTTCATCCTCCTCCTGTTGTCTGTGTTTCAGATCTCTCCTAGACCAACTCGAGTGTCCCTGATTGTTACTTTATGTAGCTGTAAAACAATTCCTCTCCCAGGAGTCAGTATACAGGTTCTCAGTAGGCATGTTCGGCTCTGCCTCTTCGATGGCAATCGGGTAAGTTGTCTGGCTGTCAACATAACTCTCCGTGGTGTGCGGATCTTTCACACTCCAGTCCCTCCAGTAGCCAACTCCTCCTGCTCTCTCACTCGGGGAGAGAGGCGCACACGCACTATCTGCCTCCCAAGGTGCTGAACTTGCTCTCCGATTAGTCTGGCTTGATGCTGGACTGCAATCACACGTTGCCATGGCCTCGCTGCCGGCTGCAGTCACCGCAGACACGTAGGCCTCCGGCGACCGGTGGTCTGCCAGCTGCGGCACGTAGACACGTAGGCCCCCAGGCGTACACACACGCATCCATTCAGAATACGGAGCCCGTGCACCCAGGAATATGGAGTTGGAGGAGAAAGCAGGACGGGCTGCGTTGATCGGGCACCAGGCATGGCCACGCATGCGTACTTATCCCTCTATTTTCCCAACCTGGTTACTCCACAAACCACCTTGATCCCTCCCTTTTTCTGCCCTTGTTTTCTCCCCTGAACATCCTGTAGTAAGTCAGGTGCAGTCCCAGAATGCCCCTCCCCTGCAGGCCAGTGTCTCATACCCCTGGCAGTCTGCAAGGTGATGCCGCCGGCCGCTCCCGTTGACTCGTCAGGGAGCCACTCCTGGCCCCTGGGGCTGCAGGGCTGTCCTGGGGCGGCAGCTCCATTTCTCCGAGTCCATAATTTCGGTTCCCCCACCTGCCTCTTTGCTCCTTTACGTGTGTGGGGATGAGCCTTTTCTGGGCTGATGGCTCTCCTGAGCTGGGTCAGGGTGACGTTCAGACCCCCCCAGTGCCCTCGACCCTCGGTGCGTATGCGTAGAGCAGCTTTTCGTCACGGAGTCCAGCGCTGGCGATCTGGTGGGTTTCTCCCTGCTGTGCTCCACGCTCTCGGGGACAGAGGGGCCGTGGCCGGTGCATACGAAGCACAGATGGTTGGAAAGTGCTCCGTGGCTTCAGAGATTTCCTGAGACTGAAACCATCTGATAAAATCACTCTTGCTCTTCGACTTTATCTGTTGTGTGCAGTGTTGGATCATTCTGGGATAATACTGTGTTTTCTTCAAACTTTCCATAAAGCTTTTTTTCACCACTTCAGGTGCTGAGTAACATCCACACAGTGAGAGCTGCGTGGCAACCTAAAAGTCCTCAGACATGGACCTTTTCTCCAAGGGTGGGTATCTTGCTCAGGAAGTGACGTAGCCAGTCCCTGTCTATTTACAACATCCATTCATGCCATGATTTGTGTTGAAATAAACCCAAAAGGAACATGCAGAAAAGTCTCGCTGAAGTGCACGATTGCAAACTAAACCAAGTGTTTTAGCAAAAACACTTCAGGGAAAAGCATTGGTGGGAATAAGTAGCAAGAGGAACAGGTGATCCAGGGGGTGGCACCGGCTGGCTTGGAATTGCTATCAGGCGCGTGCTACATGGCCTTCATGGAGAAGGGAAGGCGTTTGCCACTTTGCACATAAGCTTTTGCTTCATTTTCATGCAAAAACCAACGGTGAACGAGCGATGTGTTCGATGGCCTTTCAAAGCCAGAGTTTTTTTAATAGGTACCTTCACTTTTTTGGTTTGTTTTTCCTCTCTGTACTAGGTAACCGGCATTTTGCCCAGCTTGCTCGATGGTGACTGTTTCGTCAGGTCCGACTCTCTGTCTTCAGACATCGGTGTGTTATTTGAACTCGGCATCACTTACATCCGCAGCGTAAGTGTGTCAATCATTCCGAGCGCGGGTTTATGCAGGGAACCACCTGTCTCGCATTCCGTGTCAAGCTGCAGTATCCCAGCAGCCAACTGTGAGATCCAAATGGGAAGTGTAGCTGAACTTTTCCTAGCTTACTACAAGACTGTCTTCCTTTTGGCTTCTGGGAGAGATGTTTGGAATGTTTGGAATGTTTGGAATGTTTAGAGATGCTCAGAGAATACCAGATTTTCTGACTAGTGGAGATGAGTGCGCCTTTAGTTGCAGTGAAATAATAAGGACACTGGTTTCTAGCTGCGGTTGATACGCTGTGCAGGAGCATGAGAGACACTGATATCTGGAGGGTGCAGCGGCTTTTTGGAAGGGGTCACCGTGCTGAAAGATCTTGGCCGTGTTGCTGGGTCTTCTTGTTCGCCAACACCTGCACGGACTCGGGGCGTGGGAGCGTGGCGCTGCGGACATGTGGCGGAGAGACGCGGCGTGGTGGGGATGCAGAACTGTTGCGCGGGGGGAGAAGTAGAGTAACCGAGTAGTCCAGGTTATGCACAACTGTTAACAGAGTAAGTGTAAATGAAAGCTGGAGTGTTTACTAGTCCCTGCCCGTTGCTGCGGGTGCTTTTGGGGTCTGGAAGCGGCTGGGCTGGCACGCAGGATCGGCTCCCTTTCCCAGGCCGTCTCTGGCACTGTGCGTAAAGCCTTCGGATGCACAGGGTCGCTGGCTTAGAAACTGTTGGCTCTGGAATCAGACGGATAAATCCTCTGCGTGTATTTATTTCCCTTCCTTCTTCCTGTCCTGCATTCTGTAGAGCATCAATGCCGGTTTGGGTGTTTTTACCTTTTGTATCTGTGCTTTTCTTCTTTTTCAGGACTCGATACACTTAGGTTTCCCTTAAATGTGTATTTCTTGGCTTTATAAATCCTCATCTCTTAGAAAGGACGATCAACTTCAGCATAACTGCGTGTGCTGTTTGGTAAACATCTTCAAACACCCGTGAATGTGACCTAGTCAACGATTGCATACCACAAATCTGGGCCTTTTAGCATTTTGTCATTTTTCTGGGATTATTGTAAATAATTGCTTGTGGTTCAGCTCCTCATTCTGGTTTAGCTACTTGACTTATTTATGGTTTTCTTCCTTTTTTTTTTTTTCCCCCTAGTCAACAGGTGAACGAGGAGAGCTAAGCTGCGGCTGGGCATTTCTGAAGCTTTTTACTTCGAACGGGATGCCTGTTCCTTCCAAGTGAGTTGGTTTCCCTCCTCTCCCTCTCTGTATTTATATCTTTATATACCTATATTTTAGGCTAGGAGTTCCTATTTCATACTTACACACTGACAGGGGCATTAATACATTTTAATTCTGACCTCTTCCTTATGTACACTTCGCTGTAAATCCCTTTCCCGTTTAAAAACAGGGAGATTGGCTTCCAAGACTTGGAAGCAGGTAAGAGTTGTTGTGAATAATCACTTGGAAACTGTGAATAAACTAATATTTTTCAGATGGTTTATGATTAGTTGATGGGTCCAACAATCTTAGAAATATGTGTATTTTATTATTTTATTATTCTTAATTTTATGAAGTGTAGGAAAACTTTCTGATCGTTTACAGGAATGATTCCGGTAGATCAGACTTGTGATACTTGGTTCTTACCAAACAGCTAGAGACATATGGGTATTCTGAATATATTTGAATTACAGGGCAAAAAAACCCAGCGGGAGACTTCTGCTCTTCTATAAGTCTCCAAATCTCTTCTAGCTCAGGTCTTCCCCATTGTTTTTCTATTCCATGAAGGTAAACATAGTACTGAAATTGAAACTGTGTGCTCGCTTCAGCAGTGACTTGCTCCGAGGAGACCTCATTGCAGCTTTCCCGTATCTGAAGGGGCTACAAGGGTGCTGGGAGAGGACTTTTTACAAGAGCCTGTAGTGATAGGACAAGGGGTAACGGGTACAAATTGAAATCAGGGAGGTTTAGATTAGATATCAGGAAGAAATTCTTCACAGAGAGGATGGGGAGGCACTGGAACAGGTTGCCCAGAGAAGCTGTGGATGCCCCATCCCTGGATGTCTTCAAGGCCAGGCTGGATGAGGCTTGGAGCAACCTGGTCTAGTGGAAGGTGTCCCTGCCCATGGCAGGGGGGTTGGAACTGGATGGGTTTTAAGGGCCCTTCCAACCCAAACCAGTCTGTGATTCTATGATTCTATGATTCTTGACAGAACTGGGCTTACGTTACTCTTCCACGTTCTACATCTTCCACATCTAAAATGTGGTACCTAAGCCATGGCTCCTCGAAAACCTTTTAGTGAAATACTCGTGAAATTTCGGAGAAGAAATATAGGGGAGTCAAGTGGGAGAGAGTCAGTGTTGCTAATTCCTTTTAAAGGAATTAGTTTGTTTCCCAGTGCAACACGAGTTCCAAACCTGCCATTGGAGTTGTGGTTCCTTAGGTGTAACCATTTCATACAAAACGCTCGTCATAACCGCAGGCGCCGTGCCAGCTGTTTCTTTGAGCCAGGTGGTTTCTTTTGTTCTCGCGGTGCCGCTCTGCTCTTCACGCGTCTCCCCACCTCGTTGTCTTTTAACCGTGCCGCCCTCCCTCCCCAGGACGCACGAGCTGCTGCTGAACGGCGGTACTCCCTACGAGCGAGGCGTCGAGCTTGACCCGGCGCTGTCAAGGAGAGGTGTGGTTTCTCGTAAACGCTGTCCGAACGAAATGACACCAGGAATGCTGGAGCTGGTTTGGAACACGCCGCGCTCAGCCAGCGCTGTCGTTAGGGCGCAGCCGCCACAGCCTGGGGCGTCAGACCAGATGCTCCTCTGGCCAATATGTTGGCGTGTTTTCAGTCCCTCCTGGGTTTTAGACCGGCCTTAAACCATCACGGTTTTAGCGAAGCCTTCTCTTGCCACATTTAATGCCCCTTCTTGTAGTATAACCTGGGTATTGCACCTGGGTTGGGGCAATCCC
>NW_010250086.1:0-210 GCF_000690775.1 Eurypyga helias
TTTTGATTTCAGTTATGTTTTCATTGGTATTATTGTTTCATTTTTATTATTTTAGTATTGTATCATTTTTATTATTTTCAATTTGGTTAATATTTTCATTGTTGGTTTTGATTGATTTTATTTCATTTATATTATTGGTTTGGTTCTTTTTATTGTTTTTTTAGTATTATTCTCACTTTATTATGGTTTCGATTTTTTTTTCTTTTCCTT
>NW_010250087.1:0-1861 GCF_000690775.1 Eurypyga helias
CTGAGCAGCCCGTACGGAAACGAACTCCCTCCTCCTTTTCGGCCATCCTTGACCTGTCCCACTGAGAGGTAACTAGTTACGGTCCTGCCGTCTTTGGCAGCAGCTCTCCCGTTTTGTAGTCGCTTCTGCATCATCTTGCTTCCACCCAGGGGAAAAAAAAAAAAAAAGACATGAGAAGAAACCGCCTGGCGGTTTATTGTCCTGTGATGTCGGACTGGAAATTCACCGGCAACTAGGCAGGAGTTAAACGACAAGGTTTCCATTAAGGGAATGGTATAAAGCCCGGGTGTCCTTATAAACAGGCAGAGCTTAAACCAGAAAAAAGACTCCGGATGTTTTTTCTTTCTTAATATTTACGCGTCTTCTTAATGACGGGTTTAAGGTCGGCACAGCACTGTTAAAAAAGCACTGCCCATTAGAATAGGACTAACATGCTTTCAAAAGAACGGCGGTGGAGTTGCGTGGTAAATGAGACCGAGTGAAGCTGTTCAGACACTTTCTGCAGCTCTCTAAATCTGAAAAGAAAAACTCAACATATGTGCAATCCTTTAAAAGTTAACTCCTAATTCTACCAAATAAGTACCAAGTTACCCGTTTAGGCCAAAGGAAATGCACTTCCTCTGCAAATCAAATATAGCATTTTCAGTACACTGCACAGCTCGAAATTAGGAGACAATGCATGTCTCGCAGAAGCTAACTAATGTCTTTATCAATAAACATAACACGACCAACCAGCAAAATTCCTACTCCTTCTGGTCGGCCTTGACATCTATAAATTTCAGGTAATAAGGCTGGATGGAACAGAGGTCTATTTAAAATGGGGAGAAAAGCAGAAGCACTTCTTTTCCCCAAGATTTCATCAGGCAAAGATTTAACGGTGAGGAAAAGAAGACCAGTAGTTTGCTGGGTGAAGAGAAATTGCAAGCCAGTATGTGTCTCTAAATGAATAACCTTGCAGCAGCCCAGCCTTCACTATCCCTGAATATCCCCTAGTTCAGGTGGAGGGGAAACAGGTTATTTTCCCTCTCCCCTATATTCTTAACCCCTCTCTTCTTTTTTTTTTAACAAACCCAATAGGAAACTATGTAATAGGAACCTTTGTAACACGTTGGGTATGAAAATTTTAATTCCTAATTGAAACTGCTCTACTCCACACAGAGTGAAGCGCACACACGCATAGGCACAACAAAGTGCTGCACCTCGCTGGTTTGTGGCACCGCATTAAAGGTTTAATCAAAACTTCATGCTTCGGTGCTAATAAACAGTTTATTATCACGCGATGACCTAATGCAAACTTTCAGAGTCACTCCCTAAATACAGAGAATATAGGGAGACACTGGCGTAAATGTATTGACTCAGAAAGAAGAATCGAGTTAGACAGGGAAATCCTTTGGATCACCCCCAGTGTTTTGGCAGAAGACACAGCCCAGCTGAAGAGCGCACCCTTCCCCCCAGCTTCTCTTTTATTCCTTTTTTTTAATCATATTTCGCATTGTTTTGAGGGAAACTGGAAAACCATCTCCTTTACTCGGCAATGCCAAGCCCTCAAAAAAAAAAAAAAAAAGCATTCAGGTAATGAAGTCTGTAACTAAACGGTAATTGAATCAGCATAATTTGCACACTGAATGGTTTTCAAATGCTCCCAGTTTACAATTAAAGGAGAATTAATGCGCTTGTTGTTCAGACTGCAGCGCATTAGAATAAATCCAGCACTGTTGTTGTAATGAGTCGAGAGCAGTTTAACTGCCAGCAAACACATTTAAAATTTAACACGACGTATCGATCTCACTCCGGCTTTTTGACAGATTATTTGCCATGCGCTTTTCTCCGCGCTTCCACCCACCTCCTCCTCCCCACCCAC
>NW_010250088.1:0-3926 GCF_000690775.1 Eurypyga helias
AGGCCCGAGGCTGGAGAGGTGAGTGCTCGGATTGCCGGAGCGCCGGTCTCGACCCGCGCGTACCGAACTGGAGCTGCCATTTGTGAGCTGTGAGTGACGAGCGTGTAAGTAGCATGAATCATTTAGGGGGAAAAGAAAAAAGGAGAGAGAGGAGGAAAAAAAAAAAAAAAAAGGAAAAATCAACTCCGGAGCAATTATAAGACGCTGCTGACAGTTATTTTAGGAGCGGCTTTTGAAAAATTCGGTTAAGAAAGCTGCTCTTTCGCCTCGCTCAACAGGATAACCTTCAGTCCTTTCTGAGTTATGTGCAGAAATATCGTTTGACTCGGAGAAAGTCTTACAAATTTATTAATTCGAGTAAGTGTTCTTTGCAGACCCGTCTTCCCGTCCTGAGGACCTCTATGTAGCTTTGAAACGGAGAGTTTGCTATGCAGAATGAGCCTGCTAGTAACCATAATAAAACTAGTGGTGGGTTAGATGCGGTATATAAATAAACTATACATACATTAGTGGCAGCGTAAAATCACTACTCTCAGACGTGCCAACTTTGTGAGAGCGACAGACAGACGAAATAAAGGATATGTTTACAAAACGGGCTTTGCTTTCTGAATGAGGGCTTCAGATTGGCTGATGAAAATCAGCGTATTCGGCTAAGTCACTTGGAGAAGTCCCCTATAAAAGCAGCACATTTTTTAAAAATGGAACAAACACCAGGGTAAGCTCCTGAGCTATCAGGAGATCTCATGTCATTATAACTTGAGTCCTGTGCTCTCCTCTCCTTATGCCGTAGTCGATGCCAAACCTCGCAGGATGTTTCGGGATGTCCAGAGCTTTTCTGTGCAAGTTCTGCTAATTGGGGAAAGAAAAAAAAATAAAGGGTCATTGCAATTATGTCATGGCTCCCTCTAGCGTGATAGAGATACTGCTGCATTTGGGGTATATACTGTGTGTGTGTGTGCCCGAGTGTGTACACATGCAGTAACTCCAGTTTCCTTCCTGAAGGAACAGGAGAGCACCGGCAGGGTAAAACGATAATTTCACTGTTACAGTGGCATATACTATGTAATATATTTCTGGCAATGTTTCTCATGGTTTACTTAGGTTAGAAAACCCGCACAGAACCCAAGATGAATTTGACTTTTTTTTTTTTGAGGAAGGCTAGTGTCTCCATTGCTTTTTTCCTCAGCCCAGTGTATGCCTTTCTGTTTTTATATGACTCAGCATTACACAATAAATTCTCTCACTCCACAATGAAGTCAATACATTCTAGGGCACTCTGCAGTTTGTAAAACAAGTACTCAGGACTCTGAATTAAGAGAAAAACTATATAACCCTTTATCCAAGTAACTGGAGTATTTGCTTGTAAAATCTGCTTTTTTTTTTTTATTTAACGTTTTGCAGCTTACAACATCCCATTGATACCAAAGACATGAGTGGAATACTTAGAGGAAAAATAAAATCTGAATTGCTAGCACTAGATCCTCAAACCTATGACTGACTGAGGTGATGGTCATAAATGAAACTATTACCCCTTGCCCTACAAGTTACTGTAGTTTTTGGTGTTAACTTCAACAGAGCTACTTTTTAATACTCCTCTTCAGGTATGGCTGATTATTAGCAATTTCTAATGATTTATTTTAAATCATATCATCTTGACATCTTCAAAAATTGTTTCTCTTAAACCCAATAGAGATTTAGGTGTCTCACAGGAAAAAGCCAGATAAAAAAATATGCCTGCATATGAATATATGCCTCTGCCAGGCTGATGTTTGTTACATCAGACAGTTTATAACAACAAAATGGCATTTATTGATTTTAATCCACCTGTGCAAGCAATGAATATTTTATTTGTTCGATGATTTTACAGTATATCTAAAATGCTTTTTTTCTGTCAAATTTGTAGCACACACTACATAGCTAATAGTTTAGACTGGCATCATAATTTTCTATACATTCATTAGGAAATTGCTATATTTTTCACATGGTGAAGTCAGAAAAAAGATGTATGAAGGTAATGCCAAAGAGTGCCAGTAATACGTATGTGCTGTGGCACATCACTGTGTATTGAACATATAGTGTATATTTATTGGTTAAAAAATGAAAAAAAAAACAAAAACAAAATTAAAAAAATGCTTATTAACAGCTTTGTGAGAAAGCTGTATTATGGAGAGGCTAATACATAGACAAAATACAGATCCTTAATAACAGGAATACACATAGAGAGGGCTTACACTGTCAGATCAAGAACAACACGTTAAATACACTGTATAAGAGAAGCTCAGCAAAGGAGTGAGGTCCAATACAACAGGCCTAACAATAGCCTGTATACAGAGGGATCAAATTATGCTTTGGAAAACTACTTCTTGATACTTGAAATGTTTGTTTCTTGGGACCTGTAGCCTGACATCCAGCAACATAACAGATCGTAACAGGACACACTTCAAAACTAACTTTTTAAAAAGTGCTGATCAGTCATGAACATAATACAAGAGTATTCAGACTTTTTTGGGAAATGCTCATAATGAAGTCTAGTAGTTCATTATTGTATACTCAGCAAAGACAGATAAAGTTTTCTACTTAAAAAAAAAAAAATGCTCAATCAGAAGTGTAAAAATGAAAATCTTCAGTCTCAGTGTGGAGGGTACTTAAGCATAGCACAAAAGTCTCAGAACAAATATCCCTAAACAAATAAAAGAAAATAGGAAGGCAAGGAAAAGATCAATATAGTTAAATGTCAAGGTTCAATATTTAAGTTATTTGAGCCTAAAATGTATCATTGGGAAAGCCCAAATCCAATCATCTCGAAAACTATAGAAGGAAGTAAAATTAGAAAGGCCAAGGAGGGAATTTGAGGAACAAAGAATCCATATATGAGAGAATGAATTACCTGCTAAAAAACAAATATATGCTTTATCAATAAGATCAAGACTGAACAGAACTGGTGGGCCTATTAGTTGGCCAGCTATAAATGAAAAAATATTACAGAGAAATTAAATTTCTGTACTCTAGTACTCATAGCAAATGAAGACATTTCCTCAGGTCAACTTTTTTTTTAGTAACAGAAATGAGATGTGGGTGTGTACTGAGGTGTCAGCAGAGAGATTCTTAAAGAGCAAAATGTATCTAACTAAATGGTAGTCATCAAACATCCTTACAGAATCTGAAAATGGAGTAAATGAAGTGTTAAAAATACACAATCATTAAGATCGGTTACTATGTGCAAGGATTAAAAGGTAAAAAATCTGTTTGTCTTTTAAAAGGACTAAAAGGGTGATTAAGGAATTACAGTGTGGCAAGCTTTAATTTTAGTAGTAGTATAAAATCAGTTAAAATGACAATTAAAAATAGAAATTATATGGTATCCAGAAACTCGATGAAATCAATAGAAACTTTTCCACAGATTTGATTCATCCCGTAATAGCATAGTAGCACAACTTACATAGATTAAAAGGACATTTTTCCATTTATTAGTATTGTTTCAAAGTAGCAAGAGAACAATAGATAGAATTACTTTTATTGCTCTTTATGTAAGCGGTTTTATGTCAATTTAAATGTGAGTCCACACCAGCAGACATGTAGAAGAGAAGACAGTTGCTGAGAAAGGGAATAAGAAATAACTGCAGCAGGTAAAGAAAAGAGAAAGTAAGTGTCTGCAAATGATAACAGACTAATGGAGGGGTGGGGGCCAGGAAGACAGAGAAATAGGAAAAGGGTGCTGAAATGGAGCATATGGCTATTGGTAAAGAATTCAGGCAAAGGGAATTAGCAAGTAGGCAATAAGCCTCAGATTGTCACTGTAACAGTTGATACATTCGTCTTCTACCTTGCTGGGAAATACTACGTTTACAGTTATAACTGTGTAATTTTGGAAAGAAACACACACACAGAAAGATTCATTAGGCTTATCATAGAATCATAGAATTATA